>NW_005355087.1:1140301-1162892 GCF_000412655.1 Myotis brandtii
GTGTTGGGTTGCTCTAGATAGCCCTGGCAGGTCTGTCCTGGGGGCTGGGGTGGAATGAGCACAGGTTGCTCTGGGTCGCACAGTCAGAACTTCCCTGTGGCCCTGAGTGATGTGTGCACTGGGTTGCTCTGGGTCACCACTCCTGGGCTTGGGTGAAGTGGGCATGGATTGCTCTGGGTCACCCCAGCAGGGCTGTCCAGGGGGCTGGAGTAGAGTGGGCATCAGTTTCTCTGATTCGCACAGTCCCTGTTCTCCTGTGGCTCAGAGGGAGGCGTGCTCTGGGTTGCTCCAGGTCACCCTGGCATCAGGTCCCAGGGTTCAGGGTGGAGAAGGCACCGGGTGGCTCTGGGTCAGGCTATCAGCACGGTTCTGGCATCCAGGTCAGAAGTGGGGCATAGGGTTCCTCATGGCTTGCACTCACTGCAGAGTTTTGGAGCTGAATCCTAGGATGCTGGATCCCAGTGGGCTAGTGAGGAGGCCTGGTGCTGGAGCTCATTCTGGTGGTACGTGCTCCCTGCGATGTCTGGGAGCCTGCTGGGAGGTACTGCGCTACTCGCTGCCAGGGCATGGTGGTTGTTCCACATGGGTTATGGCTGGCAAGCAGTATTCTCTAGGCATCCTCTGCCCTTCCTTATTGGAAATTGTCTCCTCAGCTGTCTCTAATTTGTTAATTCAGGGTCCATGTGTTGCTTATTAACAATACCCTTTGACATGCCAAAGAGGTTGAAAATAACCTTTCATTTGGTTTATCCAGAAGTGATCATGTTGCTTAAAACCATTGCTAATCAACAGAGCCTAGGGTCAAGGAGATGCCAGGAAACTCTTAGCCTCTGCTTGGGATCTTTCATAACAATCGAGTCTGTGTTTGTTTACATCACTGTTATATTAATGGATTTCATATACAGCATGATATTAGAATCACTGGGTTTGCAATTATTTTGTTTATCATCCATCTTCCCTGTGAGAGGACGAGGTTCTTGAGGTCACAGACTGTGTTTTTGTCATTTCTGAGACTGCTGTATCCATTGTAGTGCACAATAGGTGTGAGCTGAATGAAAGGGGGCATTGATGGATGAAAGAAGATGGTGCAATTCATTTCACTCAAAATATATAGACATTTCCAGAAAAGAATGTTTTTATGGCTAGTGTTTTACTTATTTATTTGTTCTACTGTGCTGTTTATTCTTACAAATAGATATGTAGATGTGGACTTGACAGTCTGTGGCATTTTGATTAGCAGCTGTACTCATTTCATTGTCCTTTTTCTTCAGTGTTCTCTACCCAAGTTCTGATAATGGAGTCCTTTGAAATAAAGCAATTGGGGAGGTAGCAATGGACTGGGATGGAGGATCCAGGCTTTGGAGCAGAGTGATGGTATCAATATGCAGAACCCAAGGTGGTAAATTTGATAAAGGGGCCTAAAATTAGAAGAAAAAATAAATTAAAGATAAAATTTAGATATTGTTTTTCAAATATCACCCTTATTCCCACTTTGTAATAAAAACATATAAGCTAAGATAAGGGTACAGGATTTGAGGATAAATATGTTTTTGGTGTTAATATGATTGTGATGTCAAAAAGATTTTAAAAAAAGGGTGGGGGGAGAGAGGGAAATCCAGTCAGAATCCTATTATGCTAAGGGAAAAACCCATCTATTAGGATATTGTAGATGCTAAATATTTCAAAGCTAGGAACATGGAGCAAGACTCTAATCTAACTTTCACCTTACCCCAATCCCAACCCAAAGCTGCCTTGGCTGGAAATGCAGGGTCATGGGGCAGTGACTAGCCAAAGAAGGTTTGTGAGGTTTGTAAGGTACCATTGGGCCCCACAGGTCCTCCCTGGGAGGAATAATGACTATGGGCCTCAGCCTAGGAGCCAGAGATCTTGGATTCATATACTGAGTACTCTAGCACCATGTGGTCTGCAACAAGTAAGTTAATGTTTGGTTCCCCTCTTTTACACACCACGCTCCCCTCTCCACCTCAAATCCAGCAGGAGCAATATCAATACATAAAGCAAATTGGAATTAATATTAGAGTAGACAGGAAGCTGTGTTCCTATGGGAATATAGAGGAAGAATACATGCATTTTTCCCAGGAGGAATTCTTGGGTGACAGTGGAATTCCATGAGACCCCAGTGATTAGAATCAATAGAAAGATTTCTGGCAACAAAGCTGGTTACAACTAGAGAGAATGAACTAACTCTATGCCTTTGAGAATTACTATATTTTCAGGTGTGTGTTTTGACATTAGCTAGAAAATTTGATTTTTTTTCTGTTTTTATTTATTTACTAGAGACCTGGTGCATGAATTCAGGCATGGGTGGGGTCCCTTGGCCCCTGCCAGGGATCAGGGCCTACCATCTTGCATAGTCCCGATTGGGGCCGGCTTGCAGGGAGGAGGGACTGCGTACCACGAGTCATCACTTACTAATTATTTTACTAAACTTACTGGTATCTATGCTCTTGAATTTATTTACATCTGTTGTTTTATATGGTAAAAGTACTATAGCTACTGCATATCTTTTCTCAAACTGAAATTAAGTGACATCATGCTGAGAGCTTGAAAGCAGTGATGGTGGGAATATTTACACCATGGGAATTGGCAAACACTACAATTAGGGCTTCTCTCCAGCCCCCAGCTAGGTAAGCATTTTTCAGCACACCATTGGCTTTGACCTATGTGACATCAGAGTTTCTTTACTTCATCCTTTCTCATTGTGAGAAATGAGATTTGTTTAATTCTTCTCTTTCAGCTGTCATAGTGGTTCTGAATTTGGGGGTATGGTTGGGAGGAAAGGAATACACTGAGTTATGCATTTTTATCTGTCTTTTTCTATTAGCTGGTACAAATTGGTTTCAAACATTTCAGATTTCAACTACATTCAATTTAATCTTTGATTCTGGTATTTTATAGAGACAGAATTATTCTGACTCTACCTCCCTGGCCCTGACGGACTTTCCCTCTCCCCTCCCCCAATCACAGTAATTCTAAGGTCTGGCTAAGCAAAATCACCTGAGAAGTTATTCAAATTTGGAGTCCCAGATCTGTGACATACCTACTATCAAATGATGGTCGTTGGTGCCAATTCAGTGCCAACAGGAATCTCCAATTTGGGGTGTGGTGAAGAAGGAAACTTTAATCAGTGCAAACAGCTCAATTGTGATAGAGTATGGCTGTGAGAACAGCACAGCTCAATAGTGTTGCAGCTTAATTATGAAACAGCATGGCTGTGGAACAGCACAGCTGTGAAGTGGCACTGGGCATAAGCCGGCTCAGCCCAATGTTGTACCTCAGCCAGGGGTTGCCACTTGGCTGGGTCTTATAGGTCGACCTTTTTCGAGCTAGCCAATTTTGCTCAGCTCTGGTTCACACTGGTCAGTGGAAACAGACAAATTGGTTTCAAACATTTCAGATTTCAACTACATTCAATTTAATCTTTGATTCTGGTATTTTATAGAGACAGAATTATTCTGACTCTACCTCCCTGGCCCTGAAGAACTTTCCCTCTCCCCTCCTCCAATCACAGTAATTCTAAGGTCTGGCTAAGCAAAATCACCTGAGAACTTATTCAAATTTGGAGTCCCAGATCTGTCACATACCTACTATCAAATGATGGTCGTTGGTGCCAACAAGAATCTCCAATTTGGGGGGTGGTGAAGAAGGAAACTTTATTCAGTGCAAACAGCTCAATTGTGATAGAGTATGGCTGTGAGAACAGCACAGCTCAATAGTGTTGCAGCTTAATTATGAAACAGCATGGCTGTGGAACAGCACAGCCATGAAGTGGCCTTGGGCAAGGACCCTCTCAGGCTAGACAGCTCGATTCCACCCTGCTCTGCTTCACTGCCCCACTCTGCCTGTTCCGGACCAGCGAGACATCTTCAGTGTTTCAGCTTCCGCTGGGGAAATGCAGGCTTCAGTAGAAAGAGAAATTGTGCTTCCTGAGCCAAGGGGAACTGATTTATATAGTGAGGAGTCCTTGCTCCTGGTCCCGGATTGGTCTGTCCTTATGCAAACGAGGACTCCACATTATTATAGTTTTATGGTCCACAAGGCAGTGTCCTGATTGGTCAGGATGGAGCCCATCTGATTGGTCAGTGAAGATGCTGATGGAGCTATAGCTGTGCAGCTCAGATTAGCTAGGGAAAGCCTCAGTCCTATTGGTTGAAACACAATTCCAGGAACTCCTTTGCTGGCTCAAATGGCAGAAACACAGTGCAGGCAGGCAGTTCAGTGCAGGTGTCTCCCTGCAGTGCAGTTTGCGTGAGAGTCCCAACTGTTTTTAAAATTTGAGCCCAGTTAGCCACCAGAAGCCCATTGTAGTAGGTATCTTCTTTCTTAGGGTCCACACTACTAAACTGGGATTCTTGGGGTGGGGAAAACTCAATGTGGTATTTTGTAAGTTCCCTTGGAATTTTGATGATTGTCCCGTGCACGTGCTTGGCTGCTCCTGTGGGCCCTTGCTGCCCAGCTGTGGTGCCACCCGTGCCCTGTTTAGTTGAGCTGCTGGGCCCTGGCCACAGTGCATGGAAGCCTTGATTTGTATGTTTGGCCTCAAATTCTCATCCTGAGAAACTTAGCATTCGGCGCCCAACTCTTTGCCTCATGAACTTGTTCCTCATACCAGGGCCTGATTTCCTGAGCTCACTTCTATTGGAGCCTAGGGTCCTGCCTAAGGAGACAGCTCTCTGTAGTGCTTGGAAACTAGCAGGGGATTCGGGTGTGCGTGGTTTATTTCCACGTTAGCCTCAGTTGTCTCCTTTCTCAACGATAGTTGCCCATCTCTGGGGATTGTCAGGGGGGTTCTGCTTCTGGGAAACACCAGGCTTGGTTCCATCTTAGAGCCTTTGTGTTGTGCTATTCCCTCTTCCCTGGAACTCGCGTCTCCTAAGTCTCTGCATGGCTGCCATGTTTTTGAGATTTGGGTCAATGACAGAAAGACCAAGTGTTCCCTCCCTGGAAAGGCTTTCCCTGGTCATCAAGTCTGCTTCCCCACTCAGTCTACATAGCTTTGCCCCCAGCCCCATTCATCCTAGCTGTTTACAGTAGGTTATTTTCATCCCAGCATGTATCATTATCCAAATTCCCCTTGTGTCTTGTTTTCTTAAATATTGAGTTTTTTACATGAGAACATTAGCAGGACTTGCCTGGACATAGTAGGTGCTCACTTGTTAAATGAATGCCTCTCCAAATTGTAATATAAGTATTTGATGTGCGTGTGAACCCTGGGTTCCCAAGTGATTCATCTGTTTTTCTAATCATTCTTTCCAGACCTCACAGATGTCACCACGCTCATGACAGTGATTCATTGCCGAGATAGTACTGCCGTTTGGAACAAGGGAAGTACAATCTGCAGCTTCTCATATGCATTCGCCACCTTTCATTTCCAGAGAGCTTACAAGGACTTGATTCAGCTGCACCTATTTGTTTTGCGGGTGAGTAATCTGTGATAGAATGTTTCAATTAAACATGAGAGTAATGTGAAACAGGCTTGATGGGCTTTAGGAGACTCCTGTTTCCCCCTGTTTTGTGAGTTCTATCCAGGGGCGGGTTTTGGCGGGATGATGGGGGTCAGGGGGCTATGCATCACTCTGTACGACACCAGGAGGCCAGACATGCGTGTTGGAAATGTTCATCCCGTCTGATCTCACTGGAAGACATGGAATGGGCCTGACTAATGGCGAAGTGAGTTTTACAGATCTGTGGCACGGAAGGCCAATAGTTTGGCAGTGAAAGCTGTCACCCTGTGTTTGCAACAGTCTCTGCTCAGGCCGGTGCTGGAGCAATAATCCAGCAGAGTCTCTTGGTGCCAACAGTGCTCAGACTGTGGTAGTGCATTGAGGTGTGGTTTTGCCTGCCTAGAGCTCATGGTCTAACACAGTCAGCTAAAGGCAGGACTGTCGTGCGTCTGAGTCCTGCCAGGCCGCCTGCAGTGGGCTTGTATTTTGAAATGATAACATGCTCCAGCTTTTCTCCACAGTGATTTTCAAATTGCTCTGTCTTTCAGGGGCAGGCTAGGACTGGAGCAGAGGCTGGGACCAGGGATGTAGAGAGCAGAGTTCTGAAACTTCTCTAAACTCCACTTTCAGCAGGAGCATCTCATTAAACAAACACATAATTTGGCCTTTCTAAAAATAAACTATTTTGGGTTTAGATTTACAGAAAAGTGTGAAGTAGTATGCATGAGTAAAGTATGGTTTCCTCTATTATTAACATCTTACATTAGGATGGTACATTTGTTACAATTAATGAATCACTTGAATGCGTTTTTATTAATGAAAATCCCTACTTTATTCAGATTTCCTTAGTTTTTCCTTAATGTCCTTTTGTATGACAGTATCCCATGGAGGATACCGCATTGTGCTTAGTGGCCATGTTTCCTTGGGCTCCTCCTTGCTATGATAGCGTCTCGGTCTTTCCAGTTTGAGTTTACCTTGACTGTTTAAGGGGATACTGGTTAGGTATTTTGTGGAATGCTCCTCAATTAGAACTTTTATGATGTTTTTCTCATGATTAGACTGGGGTTATGGTTTTGAGAGGAAGACCACCATTTTCATCAGATGAACATGACTTATCACTGTTGATGTTGAATGTTGACTTTGATCACTTAGCTGGGGTAGCATTTTGATGTTTTTTTTTTAATCCTCACTGAGGATATCCATTGATTTTCATTGATTTTTAAAGAGAGGGGAGAAGGAGGTAGAGAGAGAGAGACACCAGGGATGAAAATCGAACCTGTGGCCCTCTGGTGTGTAGGCTGACGCTCTAACCACTGAGTTACATAGGCCAAGGCAGCTGGGGCAGTGTTTTTAAAGTTTCTCCATTGTGGAGTTATGTTTTATTCCCCCTCTCAATACTGAACTGTTTGGAAAGCAGTCACTATGGGTAGCCCACGCTATTGAGATAAGATTTATGCTTTATCTCCTAGAGAGGGCTGCATAGCTGCATAAATTATTGAAATGCTTCTGCATGGGAGCTTTGGCTTTTTTTTTTAACCTCCATTTACTTATTTATTCAATTATTTACATATCCATATGGACTGATAAATATCTATTTCATTTTTTGGGTTATAATCTAATACTATGTTATTTAATTACATTTGGATTTTTAAAGATTTTATTCAAACACAAACATCTGCTGTCTAAAATGTTAGAAAACTGTTGTTCATAGTTTTTAAAAATCCTTCCCTCTTTCTTTTTTAAAAAAAATATTCTATTTATGCCTTAATTTATTTGGGACAATGAAAAGCAAGTTACCACTTAGGATTCAATTATGCTTTTATTTATTTATTCTTTTGCAGGAGTCAAGTTAAAATATAACTGTTTAAGTTATTTTTTGAGTAAGAGAGATCAAAGACATTTTACCCCTATTGTGAACTGAGCGTGCACTAAGTACTTTCAATTATGGCTGAGATCACCTACAGTGAGATTTATATTTCATCTGTCTTCCTCAAATTTCTTAGGAAGTGTAACAACATACGGGGGTTTTGGAATAATTTTTGGCCTTCTTCCCCCTCCCCCCTGCCCCCCTTCAGATTTTCCTTAAATTAAGTAGAAACTTTGAAAATGCTACCCAATGTACTCTTCTTATTCGTAGCACTGGGAGAACGGTAACTTGTTATAGGAACCCCCGTGTCGGTCTTCCATCCTCTCTGTTTTCTAAAACAAATCTTCCCCGTGCAGTTCTTTTCTCTCTACTAAAGAATATAATAAAATAAATTGTATGCAAACTTACATTTCACCTATTTTTAAAACATCTACAAGTATAACCTGTAGGAGATCCTAATGGGCTCATTGACCTGGCTTAAAATAAAGGGGAAAATATACTCAAAATATTTAGTTCCCTCTACTTCCTTTAATGTTATAGATTCGTAGCACTGGGAGAATGGTAACTTGTTATAGGAACACCCATGTCAGTCTTTCATCCTTTCTGTTTTCTAAAACAAATCTTCCCCATGCAGTTTTTTTCTCTCTACTAAAGAATATAATCAAATAAATTGTATGTAAACTTACATTTCACCTATTTTTAAAACATCTAAAGTATAACCTGTAGGAGATCCTAATGGGCTTATTGACCTGGCTTAAAATAAAGGGAAAAATATACTAAAAATATTTAGTTCCCTCTACTTCCTTTAATGTTATAGATTTTCTTTTGTATTTCATGAATTAATTCTGTTCTAAAATCCTGTGCTTTTAGGTGTTCTTGTTTCTATGCTGTTTCTCACACAGAGAAATACTTGAGAGAGGGATTTTAGTTGCAGGCAAGTCCCTTTTTATGTTGTTGAAGTTGTGGGCAATTACCCTCAGGGACCAGATGACCTGGCCATTTGGGACAGAAAGATGCTTGTGAGTCAGGTGTTGGTTAGTGGCTTAGTGTGTGGCGGGTGACCCAGGCAGCCCTAGTGCTCTGATGCCCCATTAAGGCCTCAACCCTCCTAAAAGGAGGATGAGGCCCATTCCAGCATGGCTGACTCCATAAGCTGACAAGTAAACTTGGCCTATGGATCAGCTCCCAGGAGAACTGTGTAACATGCCCAGAGCTGGGCCTTGAGATCTGGCTAGACAGGCCTGAAGGGTTTACTGTTGCAATTAAATAAAGGATACCAGTATTAATTTAGGACGTGTTGAGAAGTCATTATTGCATTATATAGTAATTAAGCACAAATTAAGCATAAAGAATAAGTACTTAATTGACTATAATTAGAACATTGTTTTTCCTGATGCCACCCAGGATTTTATTCTCTAATTGTTTATTCTGTGGGGGAGGAAAAAAATAATTTTATAATTATACTAACATGAGACAGATTAACAGGAGAAAATATCTTAAAGTTCATTAAGCAGGTACATATGGGGGTTCCATAAGATCATGAGGCCCGAGGACAGATGGCAGAGTTAAAGCTTCTATGTCATCTTGAACTCAGGAGAAGGGAGGGATTGTGGTTTGAAACTCAAAGGGCAGGTAGGCAATTCACGTGGAGATAGGAAAGCAAATATTTGGTAAAGAAATGTTTGTTGAGCCACCTTTAACAAGGGACATCAGAGGACTTTAATCAAAGGGGCCTTGCTGGTCCTCCCCGTCTATCACATACTAGTTCATAGTAAACTATAGTTACCAACAGTGATATCTTCCTTCCTGGAACAGGTCCTCTATCTAAACTCCTTTAGGGAAGGTCAAAGTTTCTTTCTGAGTCTTCTGTTTCTTAAAAATAACCACTTAAAAATAATCAATATCGCAAAGGCATATTTTAGGATGGCAAACGCTGCTTCCCCTTAATTCGCTGTCTTAGACCCTTAATCTGATTATTTCTATGCAGTAGAAGTTTCTTTTTTGCTTAATCCTCATCAGAGGATATTTTTCCATTGATTCTTAGAGAGTGTGGAAGGGAGGGGGAGAAACAGAGAGAGAGAAGCATCGATGTGAGAGAGATACATCGATTGGCTCGAAGCCGGGACCCTTCAGTCCTCAGTGCTCTATCCACTGAGCCAAACCAGCTAGGGCATAAAAGTTTATTTACACCCTGATTGCCTAAGGCAGTGGTTCTCAACCTTGGCTGCCCATTAGAATCACCTGGGAATCTTTTTAAAATCCTGATTTCTGGGCCTCATCCTCCAGAAATTCTGTTTCTTTGTTATGGGGTGGGGCCACAACATTAGTAACAAAGAAACAGAATTTCCTGAGGATGAGGCCCAGAAATCAGGACTTTAAAAATATTCCCAGGTGATTCTAATGTGCAGCCAAGGTTGAGAACCACAGGATGAGACCCAGAAATCAGGATTTTAAAAAGATTCCCAGGTGATTCTAATGGGCAGCCAAGGTTGAGAACCACTGGCCTAAGGCAAAGGACTCAGGGAAGCTAGGAAATTTGTGCATAATTTCAAATGACCATAGGTTTGATAAACAGGAATCACCAGAAATGAGTACAATTTTTCTTCTTTGTAATGGCACACAAACGAAGCTGGGTCTGGGGCAGGAGGGACAGGTATTGCTTCAGATAAGGGGTTCTTTGGTCTTGGGTTCCTCCTCACCACAGTCCCAGAGCTGATCTGGAGCAGGGGAGCTATAGCTCTGGGGCCGAGAGGACGGTGACCATTCAGCTGATCATCTTTAGCCCTAAATTAGCCTCTGGGCTCACCAGCCTCCCTGGAGCCTTCTCATAGCCTGGGCCTCAGAGGACATTATTTCCCAACACAGCGGCTTGGATTCCTTCAAAGTATAGATCCACTGCTTAATGCTGCAAAGATGAGTTTAGAATTACGTTAGTAGAAGATGTTTAAGTGATCTTAATTCACTGAGCACAGCCTCATCATTTCACCCTGTGTTGCATCCCACAGCAGTTTAACCAGGCCACTTTGATCTTGTCTAAACCACTGTCCTGCCATTGCTGATTACATGGCAACAGGACAATTTGCTTGTCTAGGTGAGTGTTACTGGATTTAGTGGCCTGAGCCCTTTTTCTTTCCCTTCAAAGTTTCCATAGATTTCACATTTTAAGGGTTAGTGATACTTACATTTATCTATCAGTTATCTATTGTTTTACAAATGAGCTATGAAACATTGGGAAATAGGTTTGAAAATTAATCTCACAGTGACACTTACAAGGAAGAACGGCTCTTGAGGAGTAATAAGCCTCTGAAAAGTCTAAAGTTTGAGAGAAAAAGAATAAACCCTAAAAAATGTAGCCAACTTAGTCAATTTTAAATAGGAGGCCCAAAATAAATAAGTGATAAATTTAAAAACTTATTGCTATCAGTACCTGCCAGCTTTCTTCTTCTTCTTAAGATATTTGCATATGTTTGGTTAAAAGCTGCTTTAAAAACTATGCATTCAAACAAAAGACATTCACAAGATGGTATAATGTGTTTTTAAAAAGATGACCTTCTGAGTTTGCCTCTAAAACTATTCTGTGATTATAATTTCCTATCACAGTGAGTCCTGTCAGTGGCCAATTACTCTTCAGTTCCTGCAGGCCTCTCCTTCATACAAATAGGGCTTCTCTGAGTCAGCCCTCTTGGCCAGCGTAACTAATTCATCCTCTTTGAAGTTACAGATGGAAAATGACCTGACTTGTTAACTGTACAGTCTGTCATATTAGGCAATTTAAGCGCACTAACTACTCCACAAAGCTGCTTATGCATGAATTTAAATGGCCTAAATTCACTATGGGGAGCTATGGACATGCTGGGAAGAACTCTAGTGTGCTATTAGGGATAACCCACGTTCTGGTTTTGTCTCTGCCACTAACCTAGTGTGGCCCTGGGCAGTTTATTTCCAGATATCCCACGAGTGCTCTTCTCTGTTTCAGGTCCTGCTCTGGAGCTGGGCTGAATTAACCTTAGTCCTCTTTAAATTACTGTCCGCGGGAGATTTAAGGTCTAGTGCAGTGGTTCTCACACTCCACAGTGAGTCAGAATCCCCTGGAGGACTCCTCAGAACACAGAATGCTGGGCTCCCTTGGGGTGTCTGGGCTGGGTGGAGAATTTGCATATCTGACAAGTCCCCAGAGGAAGCTGATGCTGCTGTTTTGGGGGCCCTGATTTGAGGACCACTGCAGTAACTACAATTCAAAGATTGAATGCTGTGAAATAAGTACGAGTAATGTGCATTGGGAAATGGTGTGGAGAAATGGGTCAAGAGCATAATGAACAGCTGGATATCTGAGGAGCTCTAATGGAAGAGGGAGAGGTTAAGCAGGATCTTGACAAGCGGGTAACACCTTGACAGGTAGGGCATTTGGGGGAATGACACCATCTCGATCTCATGATGGGAGGGAGATTGCAGAATATATATGGGAGCAGGGGTATAGTCTAGTACAGGTGGAATGGAGGGTTGGTATGGAGGAAGGGACTACGAGAAACACGGAATTGCTAATGAGTGAACTGGAGAGTCAAACTAAACACGTTCTTGGGTTTTGGCAGCAAGCGGACAGCATGATCAGAGATATGCTTATGAAGGACACTTCTGGCATTGTGATGGATGACTTGGGAAGAGAATGCGTGCTTTCTGGGGAGCTAGTTAGGAATTAGTGGGGCGTCCAATCTGGAAGCATGGATGGCCTGAAGAAGAGCCTGAGGTGGGGAGGATAGAGTTGTGGGATGGATCTGCACAGAAGCCACAGATTTGGTAGTTGATTGGCTCCTGGGGATGAGAGAGATGGGAAAGTTAAGGAAGACCAGGAGTCTAGTCTGAGTTGTTAGGGAAGAATGGTGGTGGCAGGATTCCCGGAGGGTGGGTGTGAGAAATAGATCAGAGAAGAAAATGAACCTTTGGAGCCTTGTTTCTTTAGGTCTCTTTTTGTATGCTTGTAGTCAGTGTTTTGAGGGCTTTTGCTGTCTGAAATATTATAGAAAATGTTCGTACAAAAAGTAAGGATATATATATATATTTTTTTTCAAGCTCTTCTTCATTTTGTTTTTAGTTCTCTTAGTATGTCAACTTGGTCTTCTTCCCATTTTATGCATATGAGCATTTTTTTTTTGGTTACATGTTCTATGTATACACCTTAAATAGCTGTAGCAAATATTTTAAACCACTTTCATTCTCCATCGTAATAATCATACCATTATTAAGACATCAGTGTACAACTTTGCTCCCCACTATATTATAGACTTCTTTTGAGTAAAGAACACATCTTGTTCATTTTTGTCTTTCTGCGTTTATCCTAAGTGCTTGTATAAAGTGGCCCACAAGTGTTTGAGGAATTGGATTGCATCATAGTGAGAGACAAATGGCTCAGGCAATAAAAAGTAAGTTTAAAGGGAAATGGAAATCCATGAGTCTTGGGAGATAAAAAGAGGAAACAATTAATTCGGTAGAATTTTAGGACTAGAATAGAGATATTCATGGACACTTTAGGAAACAAAAGCAGAAGCCCATACAAACTAGGAGTATGTGTTCAGCTCTGTCTTAAATTAGCCATTGAAAACCTTGGGCCAGACCTTTCTACTCTGGGCCACAATTTCCTCAACTTGTAAAGTTGTGGTAGTAGTAATTTACAGATTTTTATAACTCTCTGCACACCCTTTTGGAGAGAATTCCGGGTGGAGGGAACAGCATGAGCAAAGCATTTGAGATGGGAAGGAGTATGAAGCAGGAGAGGGGATGGAGGCAGGCTTCAGAAGGCCATTTTTGCTAAAATAAGGAGCTTGGACTGTATCCTGTAGAGGGTCTTGTGCCAGGGAATGCCATCTGGGGAGCAGGGGTGAAGGACCAGGGAGGGTCACATGGAAGGAGATGTTACGGAGCCGGTCATTGCCACAGGCATCTGGTTGCTGGATCTTCTTGGGAGAAGTCTTATGAAATGCATCTCAGCACAGTGTCCCTGGAGGATAAAGGGGAGAAGCTTTTATCCATGTCTTTCCTCTCTTTAAGTAAAGGCAGCCCCACTTTTTAGACTGTGCATGTCTGACTGCCAGGCAGGTTCCTGTGGATGCCACGGGAGGCAGCATCGGAGGAGCCTGGGCTAGAGAGGCCCTGTTAGGTTGCCCTGGTGTGAAGGAGGCTGGATTCTTCATGGAACTGGCTGCCATAGCAATGGAAGGCATACAAGGTGAGATTGAGAGGATTGCAAGTAGGGCATAAAAGGTGGCTGATACAGAGAGCTATTGAGGGATTTTTAACAAAAGAACCACCTAATCAAATTTATAAAATGTTGTGCCAGGAAATGTTTAGCAATCAGCTCTCCAGAAAAATAAATGTGTGTGTGTGTGTATATATATATATATATATATATATATATAGCAATGTTGTTTTGTTATAATGTTGATGAGAAAAAAAATTGATCCCCAGCCAGGCCACTGTCTGTGCAGAGTTTTCACAGTTTCCCCATCTATGTGGGGTTTCTCCGTGTGCTCTAGTTTTCCCCCACATTTCAGGGCTGTATATGTGGGGTGAACTGACGTGTCCACATTGTTCCAGTCTGAGAGAGTGTGGGTGTGTGTGAGCGGTCCTTCGATGGAAGCGTGGGTCCTGCTTTGTGCCCTGAGCTGCCAGGAAAGGTTCTGGGTCACCCTGGACCCTGAACTAGAATAAGCAGGTGGAGTAGGATTTTCTTACTTGTTTATATTAATCTTTCTTAAATGTATGTGTAGCTCACATTTATTTCAGTGTTTAATAGTAGGAGTGTTTGGCTCTTTATTTAGAAGTGTGGTGGTGTTTTGTGGCAAGAAATACGCCGTAGGAACTTGATCTTGTTTATATCAATTAGCTTCTGGTAAAACTGAATTCATTGTATGTTGTTTCACTTAAAGTTGCAGTGTCCAGGAAACTACTGATGACATTGAGGACACCCTCTATGTATATCTATTATAAATTTTACTGATATAAAGGATGTGTAGCACACAGTTTACAAATAATAATAAAAGATGCAATACTCTATTGTAAAGTCCATATAACTAATTGGTTCTGACAGGTTTCTGTGTGTGTTTTTTTGCTGAACCCTTATATTCACAGCCAACCTGTGGTTACAATGGACAGATGAAGGTAGTTGATGCTTTCTTATCACAGTGTGGCGTGAGATGAAAGTGAAGCAATGAAGGCGCATCCCAGCACTTCACTTGTTCACTAGTCGTCTTCTTTCTGAATTGGGTAGTACTAGAAGAATAGTCCCTTAACATTTTGTTTTATTCACAACAGAGCCACTATAGGCACCACACATTTTATTTATTAAGATGTTTTCCATCACTTTTGTATGCCTAGACCAGTGGTTCTCAACCTTCCTAATGCCGCGACCCTTTAATACAGTTCCTCATATTGTAGTGACCCCCAATTTCATTGTTACAAATTGAACATAATTAAAGCATAGTGATTAATCACAAAAAATATGTGATTATATATGTGTTTTCTGGTGGTCTTAGGCGACCCCTGTGAAAGGGTCGTTCGACCCCCAAAGGGGTCTCGACCCACAGGTTGAGAACCGTTGGTCTAGACCAGTGGTCGGCAAACTGTGGCTTGGCAAACTGCGGCTTGCGAGCCACATGAGGCTCTTTGGCCCCTTGAGTGTGGCTCTTCCACAAAATACCGACTTCTGCGCATGGGCCACAAAGTTTCAATCGCACTGTATGTGCGCGCCCGCATGTGGTATTCTGTGGTATTTTGTGGAAGAGTCACACTCAAGAGGCCAAAGAGCCGCATGTGGCTCACAAGCTGCAGCTTGCCGACCACGGGCCTAGACCATCAACAAAACAAAAATCAAGCTATGATTTCTATGTCAAAGTCCTCTCATTAGGGCTGATTTCAAGTTACAGGGAATTGGGAAGAGAGGCGTAGTAGCACAACATTACACAGCATTTCCTCTTACAAGTAACAGACATAAGTAACCATAAGCATAGATGTTACGAAAATGTACTAAAGTAATAAAGAAGTGACTAATTTTGAGTATTTATGACATTTGGGTTTAATATAACTTATTTCATTATACGTTTATATAGTTTCATTTTAAATGATTTCTATATTCAATAACTGATTCATAAAAGTCCTAAAAATTTACCAGTCAGTAAATTTTTGAGAGGAGCCAGCCCTGCACACTACTGGAGTTATATTTCAGGAAGGTCACCGCTAACAATCTGTAGAAATGTTTGGAAGGGAGACAGGAATGTCAGGAGGCAGGAAAAAAGCACCTGAGCTATGTTAGGGGTGAACAGTAGGAGACAGACAGGAAATGTCTTCAGGCCCTGCCAGCATTAGGGTTGAAATGAAGTCAGGTTAATAGAGATAATAATGCACCTTTCACTGGTTTGTGTTCTAACGTGGATATGTAGGACCTTTAACAAAAGTCTCCTCCAAGTGCTCTTGGAGAAGGAGATATCTGACCTGTGCTTGCAGAGCCCTGCCCCCTTTGCTGTCTTCCGCTTTGGCTTCCGTGTTGGTGAGCACAGGCCAAAGGGGTTTGAAGGGGAGGCCCCACCTGCCATAGCTGCAGGTGCCTTTCTGGGGAATCCGATTTGTGCCAAGGAAGCCACTTGCCAGGCCTTGCTCTTCCAAGTTTGCAAATCTGGGGGGTGGAGCTCCTGAAGGAAGCTGGAACCTACCGTATGCCCCACAGAAATTTGTCTCTTGGCGCCCAAAGTTGCTGTTTGTTTTTCCGTGACGCACAGAGGCAAGGAGGAAGACAGCCATTGACGTTTCTTCCTGTTGCAGCCTCAGGCGGTCTAGAGCAGGGCAGGGAAACAACCCCGTTCCCGCTCCAGGCTTGGCCCCTGGAAATCACAGCGGTCTCTGTCTGGAGCTCCCCTTCTC
Organism: Myotis brandtii; assembly: GCF_000412655.1. Taxonomy (NCBI): domain Eukaryota; kingdom Metazoa; phylum Chordata; class Mammalia; order Chiroptera; family Vespertilionidae; genus Myotis; species Myotis brandtii. Next base: position 1,156,541 of record NW_005355087.1, read on the forward strand.
CCCTTGCAGATCAGCTGTGCAGATGGATGAATGCCCGAGGGCCAGGAGTCACTCCCAGAGCGTATGACTTTCATCTGGGGCTCACCCAACCCTCACTACTCTCAGTAGAAAAAGAAGAGGGGGTAGGTAGAAGGGTAGACGTGCCCTCTGGGTGCTTGGTGGAGCCAGTAACTGAGGTGTGGAATATGGAGGGTGGCACATGTGTGGCTGGGCTGTGGGAAAGGGAAAGAGGATGGAATTGAGATGGGAGGCGGAGAAGTTTAATCATGTTCCATTTTGAACTTGATAGGTGTCTGTGGGACAGTTCAATGGGTTCTGGGCATTCAGGACAAAGAGGGGAGAGGGCTTGAGAGTCATAAAGTTGTTGAAACCATGAATGTCTATGAGACTCCCTCCCCAGGAGGACTTAGGATGAGAGTCAACAGGTAGTCTTGCTAGAGCTCAGAACGCCAAAGAGCACCAGTGTTTAAGGGATGGTGCCAGGGTTAGGAGCCCAGGAACCAGACAGAGAGGAATGTCCAAAAACTCTGAAAGGAAGGAAACAGCACAAACAAAGGAGCTGAGGCACAGCATTGTAGCTCATACTGGGAACAGTTTGGCCTATTGTGTTTACACTTACAGTTTCCCAAGTTTATCTACTCAAAGCTATGATTATGTTAACTTCGCCTTCCTTCCTCCCTCTAAAAGCAGGAGTCAAAGACACTGCAGTATCATAATGACCCAGGGTTAGAAAGTCATCTGACACTTGCACCTGGTCATACTTTGATCCAGGCTTTTATAGTTAGTATGAGGAGAAAGCAAGTTTGCTTTAAGCTAAAGGTATGGGAAATGTCAACTTTTTACTGTTTGATGTTTCTTTTTTTAAGTTTATCTTTATTGTTGAAAGTATTACAGATGTCCTCCTTCCCCTCCTTCCCCATTGATCCCCTCCACTCTGCTGATGTTTCTTGTGTTTTCCATATTAGTCACTGCATTTCCCCCTTGGTCACAGGCCTGATGTTATTTTCTCTCATAGTTGTCAGTTGCCTGATGCATCAGGCAGTTTTTCACCATGATGTAGTGACACAGTAGAGCTCAACCTGGCAAGGGTACTGCACAAGGGTGTGCCACTCTTGGTGGTTATGTTCATGCGCACTCAGAAAGCTCAGTGTTACTGAATCAAATTATAGGCTTTGTAATGACCATGTGGTTTGCATTCAGCAATATATCTATATCTATATATATAAAAGGCTAAGTGACCGACCGACATCCATCCAACCATCTGACTGACCAACCAGCTGGTACATATGACGCGCACTGGCAATTTAAAAATAAACGTTGACTCACGCATGTGCGATACATATAAAGCTCTCACTGGCGCCAGTCACACACATGTGTTTCGATCTGTCATTGTTGATAGTGAATTTGGTTGACACTTCCATTATAATAGAGAAAGGAATAGCAATATTAAAATATTTCTTCTAATTAATTTCAATGTGCACAAATCCGTGCACTGGGCCACTGGTATATATATATTCTAACACTTCTATATATATGCCCCAGACATGCTCAAGAGTTATTGGTTTGGGAGGAATTAGATGACTTCAACATGAAAAGACTAGCCTATATGAAGAGATAGTGGAGTGAATTTTCTACAGCACAAATTTGTCGAATAAGTGGATTTGGATGTGACCACAGTCTGCCATATGAAATTCTATTCCATGGGAATTAAAGTTAGTGGCTTTGTGGAGGCATTTATCACAGACTAAAAACTTTTCTCAGAGTCTTTTGCCAAAGCATAGAAGCATGGAGACATAAAGATGGGCTTTTACTGTGACTGTCTGCCCAGTGTCTAATCCTCTTAAACACTTAATGTGTCATAGCGGTGAAATGAAATACAGCCATTCCTTAAAATGTGGCAACTTAGATGTGTTAATCTACTGCTAAGAGACTAGGAGAACTAGAGAAAACAGTCCTTATATCAGCTAGGTTTTGTGTCTAGCTCCCAGGATCAGAGCCCCCCGGGTGGCGGCTTTATTTATCATGGAAGAGTAGTCTGAAGGAGGCAGTGGTGAGCTGGCATGGTAGCTGCAGGAATCGCCAGGCTCTCACCAGATCTCTAGTCTGCCATCTCCAGGACATCTCCGTGTCTGGGACGGCTGCTGGAGTTCCAGACATCATATTTATGTTATAGGCAGAAAATGAAGAGGGAAGAAGAGCATGCCAGCTCCCTTTAAAGGGCCTGTCTCCGAATTCTAACACTTCTATTTACATCCCATTGACCAGAGCGTAGCTATATAGCCATACTTTAAGTATATAGCCAGGCATTTTTAATTCACTCAATATCTCTATATTATTATAAATCTCAGTTTTTGAAAAATGAACTAACCCACAATCTTCTGTTTTCCTAGTCAATATTGCAAGAGACTAGAAGAGAGCTCATATAAGAGTGAGTTTCCTTGGTGTTTTTTTAGATGTTTCATGCCACAAGGTCTTTCTCTGTTTTCTTACCAGTAATAACTATAACATGAGTCAGCCAGGATTTTTACCGTAGAGACAGTGCCAGGAGGTTATATAGATTAAGGGATTAATCTATTAAGGAATTGGCTTAACTCAATTGTGGGGCTGGCTAAGAATGCTTGAAATTCGTAAGGCAAACAGTCAAGAAATGAATGGCATGGGCAGGCTGGAACCCCAAGGGCAGGAATAAAGCTTGGAGTTTCTAAACATAAAGAGGGCCTGAGCCCTCTTTTAAAGCTTCTAACTAATTACATCAGTCCCATTCAGTATAATTTCCCTTTGGACTTATGAAAGTGAACTGATTACATCTGCAAATTTCCTTCAAAACAGCAGTAGATTAGCATTGGATTGAGTAACTGGGAAAGGTTGTGTGTAGGCTGCAGAATGGCCTCCCTTTACTCCAGCTCTCAGGAGAGAATATTCCTGGAAGTCAACCCTAACAGGAAACAGGCAAGAGGGAATTCTGGGGGATGTATTTCAGCCCAGCCACGCTGACACTTCACAAAGCCATTATATAATAGTATGACTTGTCACCTAGAGTAAAAACAAATCAGTGTTTCTTTTTTTAAAGTATAAATTATTTATATTTTATTTCAATATCATTGTTAAAATATCAAACTACAATATTCTAACTACAGTAGCAGTCTGCAAAATACAACTTTATTATTAACTTTAAAGAGTGATTTTTTTTTTTTTTAGTGAGCATGAGTCAAAATTTATTTAATTCACTAATGAGGGAACCAGCACAATTTTTTTGAAAGACAGTATATACAGGTAAAGGATGAATGCTGAAATAATATTGGTAGGTTAGATGCAAAACTGGTTAGTGTCTGATAGGTAAAAATCTTTGGGTATTTATTTAGTTTTTTTTTCCCATTATAGTTCACATTCAATATTATTCTGTATTAGTTTCAGGTGTACAACATAGTGGTTAGATAATCATATACTTTACAGAGTGATCCCCCTAATATTTCAAGTACCTCCCTCCCCCCCACCGGCCCATACATAGCTATTACAATATTCTTTTTTTCCTCTCCATTGACCTCTCTCCAGCCATTCTCAACCCCCAGCACATGCCCTCACCCCCTAGTGACTGTGTCCGTTGGTTGATCTCTTACTACCTTCTCCCCGCCAACCTTCCTTCTGAGGTTTGACAGTCAGTTCAATGCTTTTCTGTCTCTGGATCTATTTTTGTTCATCAGTTTATGTTGTTCACTGTATTCCACAAATGAGTGAGAGCATGTGGTATTTATCTTTCCCCGATTGGCTTATTTTGCTTAGCATAATGCTCTCCAGATCCATCCATGCTGTTGCAAATGGTAAGAGTTCCTTCCTTTTTACAGCAGCATAGTATTCTATTGTGTAGATGTACCACAGTTTTTAATCCATTCATTTGCTGATGGGCACTTAGGCTGTTTCCAAATCTTAGCTATTGTAAATTGTGCTGCTATGAACATAGGGTGCATGTACTTTCTGATTGGGGTTTCTAGTTTCTTGAGATATATTCCTAGAAGTGGGATTACTGGGTCAAATGGGAGTTCCATTTTTAAATTTTTGAGCAAACTCCATATTGTTTTCCACAGTTGGCTGCACCAGTCTGCATTCACACCAGCAGTGCATGAAGTTCCTTTTTCTCTACATCCTCGCCAGCACTTGCCGTTTTGTTGAGGATAACCATTCTGACAGGTGTGAAATGGTACCTCATTGTCATTTTGATTTGCATCTCTCAGATGATTAGTGACTTTGAGCATGTTTTCATATGTTTCTTGGCCTTCCTTATGTCCACTTTCAAAAAGTGTCTATTTAGGTCCTTTGCCCATTTTTTGATTGGGTTGTTTATATTCCTTTTGTTAAGTTGTATGAGTTCCCTGTAAATTTTGGAGATTAAACCATATTGGAGATAACAGTGGCAAATATGTTCTCACATGCAGTGGGTTTTCTTGTTGTTTCATTGATGATTTCTTTTGCTGTGCAGAAGCTTTTTATTTTGATGTAGTCCCATTTGTTCATTTTCCATCGCCCTAGGTAGGAACTGTATTGGTAAAGATATTGCTATGACACATGTCTGATATTTTGCTGCCTGTGGTTTGCTCTAAGGTTTTCATGGTTTCCCGTCTTACGTTTAAGTCTAAAGAGTAATTTTTTAGAACAATTGAAACATATAATACAATCACATATTAAGTGCTTAATATTTATTTTGCATTGAAATTTATATTGCTGACATGATATAATGAAAAGTTGTGCAACAGAGGGAAGTAGATAAGTAAACAATAAGTGAGAAATTTTATTTTAAGTCATTTTGATAGTATTGAAAACCTGAGAAAAGTTAAGAAAATAAACTGATAAGACATCAACAATTTAGTTTGGCTTATTTCCTGTATAACTTTCCTATGACTGCTCTCACAAACTACCAGAAACTTCGTGGTTTAAAATAACAGAAGTTTATTCTCTCGCAGTTCAGAGTCAGAAGTCCAAAATCAGTTTCATTGGACTGAGAGCAAGACTCAGAGCAAGATGTCTACAGGACTGCACTCCCTCTGGAGGGTCTAGGGGAGAGTCCTTTCTTTGCTTCTTCCAGCTTCTGGTGGTTGCCATCAACATTAATCAGTGTTTCTTTATTTCTGACATTCTGGCAGGTGGTGCTCTGATGCTATGATTGGTAGTTGAAATGAAGAGCTGGTATTAATTATGCATTTTAACTATTTTTTTCTGCTTTGTTTCCTTCCCTGTTGATCAAAGATGGCTAAGACTTTATTTTTGATGTTTTTCTAAAAAATACAAGTTTTTATTGATTTTTAAGGAGAGAAACATCACATCGGTCAACTGCCTCCCACATGCCCCCTACTGGGGATCAAGCCCACAACCTGGGCATGTGCCCTGACCTGAATTGAACCAGTGACCTCTTGATACATGGGATGATGCTCAATCCACTTAGCCACAATGGCTGTGCTATTTTTGATGTTTTTATTAGATAAAGAAAGAACTTTAGGGCTCATCAGCCATTGTGAACTCATCAACGTTAACAGAATTTAAAAATTTGCTCTCAAATCTAATAGTAAGATGCCCATTTTATATTTTTTAATAGCACAGTTCTTTTCTTATTTGTACCCATTTTCTCTTGTTTATACAGAGATACTAATGCACCCTTTCATTCTTTTTTTTCACAGTAGGTGTTTATTATTATTACTAGAGGCCCAGTGCACAAAAATTTGTGCACTCGGGGTGGGGGGGGGCGTGTCCCTCAGCCCGGCCTGTGCCCTCTCGCAGTCTGGGACCCCTTCAGGGGAGGACCACCTGCTGGCTTAGGCCCGCTCCCCAGGGGATTGGGCTTAAGCTGGTAATCAGACATCCCTCTGGCAGCCTGGGATGTCCATTTGCCAGCAGGGAGCAGGCCTAAGCTGCAGTCGGACATCCTTAGCGCTGCTGAGGAGGCAGGAGAGGCTCCCACCACCACCGCTGCGCTGGCAGCCGTCAGCCTGGCTTGTGGCTGAGCAGAGCTCCCCCTGTGCGAGCGCACTGACCACAAGGGGGAAGCTCCTGCATTGAGCGTCTGCCCCCTGGTGGTCAGTGTGTGTCATAGTGACCAGTCATTCCCAGTCGTTCTGCTGGTAGGGTCAATTTGCATATTACCCTTTTATTATATAGGATAGAGGCCTGGTGCACGGGTGGGGACCGGCTGGTTTGCCCTGAAGGGTATCCCGGATCAGGGTGGTGGTCCCGCTGGGGTGCCTGTCCAGCCTGGGTGAGGGGCTGATGGGTGTTTGCAGGCTGGTCACACCCCCTTCAGGGTGGGGGTTCCCACTGGGGTGCCTGGCCAGCCTGGGTGAGGGGCTGATGGCTGTTTGCAGGCTGG
>NW_005355087.1:1163553-1164433 GCF_000412655.1 Myotis brandtii
TGGTCTGACACTGACCACTGGGTACACTGGCTCTTGGGTCTCCAAGGAGGTACAAAGTCAACCACTGCCTGGGGTCACCCAGCAGGCGCTACAGAGAGATCTTCAGATTCCTCTTCTTTGTATTGGATTTGGAAGTGCTCACATGAGGCCCAGCTATGAAGTAAGGCAGGCTGGTACTGCTGCTGGGTCTTGGGCCTTTTATTAGGATTGGGGCTCCCTGACCCAGCTGCAGCTTATTTGAGAGATTTTAGCCTGAGCAAGGATAGGCCATTCATATGCAAAAGCCGCTGCACACAGCTTAGGTAGGGTTATAAATTGGTTGAGGTGGGGTCTTAGGAAAGAATTTAGCCTGAGCAAGGAAAAGCCATTCATATGCAAAAGCCGCTACACACAGCTTAAGTAGGGTTATAAATTGGTTGAGGTGGGGTCTTAGGAAATCACCAGGGTGGAGCAAACAAAAATGGCTGCCAATCAACCCTGCAACCAGAGACATTCCAGCATAGAAACAATGATCCCTGTGAGCACCTCTGTCTGGGAGAAAGCTGCCCCTGAGTTGTGCCTGGATGCCAGACAATCCAGTTTCTCCTTGTATGTGTCTGTGTTCCCCAGAGCTTAGCCCTGGTGTTGGAGCTCAGAGGAAGTGGGACCTTGTAAGATCAGTTCATGGTGCCGGCCTTTTAAGAGGAGCAGCTGGGTCTTCAGCAGCCTCTGTCACTGAGCCCCAATCCCCATTGGTTTTTCCAGCCCGTAGTTCTTACTGCCTATAGGGACTTCTTTTCCAAGCTCTGGGACCCTGGGCTGGGGGTCTGTTGTGGGTTTGGGACCACTCGCTTCTCCAGGAGGCCTCTGCAGAGATGATCTCCCTCCTGATTAAAAAAAG
>NW_005355087.1:1164474-1184859 GCF_000412655.1 Myotis brandtii
TGTGCTTTCTTCTTTACTTCTCTAGTTGTAGCACTTCTATTCAGCCAGCTTTCCAGCAGTTCTGGATGATGGTAGTTCTGTATTTCAGTTGTAATTTTGATGTGGCTGTGGGAAGCAGCTAGTACAGGCATCTTCCTTTTTCCACCCTTTCATTTTTTTATTCAAACCAATAATGGCTTTTGTAATTAAAGCATCTTCCTTTTTCCACCCTTTCATTTTTTTTATTCAAACCAATAATGGCTTTTGTAATTAAAGCAAAAATTCATAGCATTGTAGATCTGACTTTTCTGACAAGATTCAGATACTCATTAATTTTTTATTGAGGCTCCTCTATTCTTTTATAAAAACTAACAGCTTTATTGAGATATGCTTCACATCCCATAAATTATACACCCTTTTAGAGTGTACAATTCAGTAATGTTTAATATACTTACAATGTGCATCAGTCAACACTAATTCCAGAACCTTTATATTCTTTCTATTAAATATAGGTGTGAATATATTAAGACAGATGAAGAATTTGAAAAACTCAGGTCTGTTGCCTGATTTACATTTACTTGAAAAGAGAAATTGGTGACTTTTGGAAAGGGCAGAATTGCAAACATTTGGTCTTAATTCTGTGAGGAGAATACACATAAGATCTTTATTATAGATTTTCTAACATTTTTAAGTATATTATTCCCTCAGATGTAATTCAAAATCAGGACTTTCATTCATTTGTTTAGCAAGTGTTTATTGAACCTTTACTCTGTGCCACGCTCAGTGCTAGACACTGGCCGTCCCAAGTCACATGAGACTTCTCAACAGCCTTGTGGTCAGGTGGGCGGAGAGAATGGTAAAGTGATTCTCTTGGCCTTCATGATGTCATCCTAATTATAAGCAGGAGGCACAAATTCCCCAGAGCTAGCATGCACCATGTGCAGGAATCTCCTAACCATGAATTTGAGGGAGGGAAGTGACCGCACCCGTAAAGGAGGTTTGGAGAACACATCTGAACATGCCACGAGAAACCCCTGTCTTCTTAGGGGCTGATTTCACAGCAGATCTCTTCTGAGGTGTAGACCAGATTCTGAGGAGTGCACTAAATGCCGCTGCAGTTAGTGAGATTTGAATTGAAGGGGTCCCACTGCACTGTGGTTTGTATCCCCATTTCCTTGAGATCTCACTTCTATATCACCTGTCAGAGAGGCCTTGACTGACAGTCTCTCTAGAATGAAACCCTGTCTTCCTCTATCGCTTTACTCTGCTTTCCACTGCTTCTGAGCTCTCATATGTTATATAGGTATTTGTTACTGCAGCACCCCCACCCCTCACCACCATAAGAGCAGACATTTCATCTTGTTTGCTGTGCTCTCCCCAGTACAGTGTCTAGTACCATGCCTGGCACCATAGTTCGTGCTAATAAAGATTTGTTGTATGCATGAATAAAAGTACTAAAATAGGAGCAAATTATAGAATTATTTTTATGTGGGTCTTTATATAAGCAAGAATTAATTTTCTTAATACATATTCTAGATTTTTTGGTATATATTTATTTGTGGATGATAATTGGATGAGGCTGGTTTCTCATTGCCAAACTTCCTTGTGTAAGTAAGAAATGTGGCCATCTTTGACTCTCCTGCCTTTCTGCCCCCTAACTCAACTGGTTACTAAATTCTTCCTCAATGCCTTCTTTCCATTTCCAGTGTGGTCACTGGCCAAGAAGGCTCTATGCTGATGGAATACTGGAATATTGCTGATTCTCTGTTTCCAGATTTATGGAGTGATCTTTCTAAAATTCACATTAAATTATGTTATTCTACAGCTTAAATCTTTCTGTGCTTCTCATTACCAAAGATTGGATCTAAAACTCCTTAACCTGACGTTCAAGATCTGTCTCAGTTTGTTCAGGCTGTTATAACAAATACTGTCAACTGGGCAACTTATAAACAGCAGAAATTTATTGATCCACTTCTGGAGGCTGGGAAGTCCAGGATGAAGGCACCAGCACAGTTGCCTTCTGGTAAGGATCCTCTTCCTGGTTCATAGCCAGGTCATTCTCACTGTGTCCTCATGTTGTTAAAGGGGCTAGAAGCACCCTGGAGCCTCTTTTATAATCACTAATCTCATTTATGAGGCTTATACCCTCATAACTTAAACTCTTCCCAAAGACCCCATCTCCTAGTATAACACCTTTGGGGGTTAGGATTTCAATATATGAATTTTGAGGAAACACAAATATTCAGATCACAGAAAGAACTTTATCAATGTGGTCATCACATGGTTTTTCAACTTTTTCCAGCTTCCCCAGTGTACATACACACATCCTCTCTACTTCTCTTTCCTTCCCTCCCCCCCCCCCATCTCTATTGCTCTCTCTGAAGGAATTCTCATGTACTCTCCTGTTCTGGCTCTTTGAACAGGATGTCCTTCCTCCTTATCCACTTTATAGGGAAGCATCCTATACCTCCCTGGAGTCTTCCCTGACAACCCACTTTCCCTGTGTGCTGAGTCACTTCTGCCCTCTGCAGGTTTGCATGGTACTCCCATGCACAGCACTGTTTATACACAGGATACATTTGTTTGTGGGCCCTGTAGGCGGCCTTCTTCATGAGTTTGCCAGCTTTCTGAAGACAATGTCTGTCTTATGCATTCTTTTTAAAAAATATATATATATTTTTTATTGATTTCAGAGAGGAAGGGAGAGAGAGAGATAGAAACATCAATGATGAGAGAGAATTATTGATTGGCTGCCTCCTACATACCCCCTAGTGGGGATTGTGTGCCCTGATCAGGAATCAAACTGTGACCTCCTGGTTCATAGGTCCACACTCAACCTCTAAGCCATGCCAGCTGGGCTCTCTTATGCATTCTTGAATACTCAGTGCCTCACAGTACATAGCAGATAGTAGGTACTTAGTAGATTTGGAATGAAGTAATAGAATTTCAATAAGCAGTCTCATTGATGCAAACCAACTCCAGTAATGGCAGCAGAGAATTTAAGTGCAACTGGATCATTGGAATTGGCAGTGGAAGTGTATAAACAGTTCTGTAGTAAGTGCTCTTCTTAAACTATCTTTGGCAGTGATGGTATTTATAAATGTGAAGAACCACAGATCAGCAAATGTGTTACAGCTCTTTGGTCCAGGGCTGAACTGAGTTTTGCCATCACCTTGACAGTACTTTTCTGGGTCAGTGTTCAGGAGACATAAAAAGTTTTTAGAATAATTTAAAAAATATGTAATAAAAGTACATTTTGTTTTATTTGTTGCTGTATTGTTTTCTGTGTGTTGGTTCTGATTTTTATTTGGAAAGCTAATGAGAGGCAGATTGTTAGAAAACCAGAAGCAGTCTGCTTGGTTTTAAATTAAAATTAATTCAGTTGTATGAGCGATCCAGGAATTCTATGCATTAGGAAAAATCCATTCCTACTCCCTTCTTGGTGTGGTTAGCTTGTGAACCTGGCCCGATTTTCTTGGCAGTTGATAAACTGATAATCTCTTTTCTCTGTCTCTCTCACCCAACTTATCATTTTACAGGTCCACACAGCCTCCTTTCAGTCCATACAGGGAAAATGAATGTGCACTCACAAAGACAAAGGTTCATTTTGTTCTTGTGTTTGACAATCAAATACTTTAAAAAAATTCTTTTTCATTTTAAAAAAAGTTAATTCTCATGTTATCTGAATTGTATTATATTATCAGGAAAAAGATATTCCCTTTTCCCAAATGAGTAAATGAGAATATGGGCACAATGTACTTACTACTTCATAGGAGGCTCTGGTGTTAACTTGCATTAACCTGTCTTGTTTATACATCGCACCCCCACCCCCATACCATACCATGAATATTTGAAAGGGAAAATATGTCTCCAATTTTATTTTCTGGGAATTTTGATATTTAAGTGAGTTATTACATATGCAAATATACTTTAGATTACTTTTCTGATGAATATATCCATAACATTTTCTGCTAGGTTAATATTATGGTCCTGAGGTTTTTCTTGTACACCCAGCTCTTGAAGTGTGAGAGAAACATCAGCCACTTGGGGACACCCAGGTACTTATTTTAATGAAAAAAAAAACTGAAGGAATTACCAAGGGAAAATAATTTGATCTCAAGAAAAAAGGGGAAAAATAGTTCAGATTGACCATTTCAATATTACTAATCCAGAAAGTAGGTCTGCATTGAACTCAGATGACCAGAGGGAAGGAAATTCACCAGACAGCCTAATTTACTGAACAGAGTCAGTAAAACCCCAGACAGGTTCCTGTTTGTTAGTGGGCACTTCTGCACAGACGCGTGGCCTTGGGGATCTCAGAAGAAGGGTAGCAATGAACCAGCAGAATGAGAAGTCATTGGCCAGAGAATTCAACTAGAAGCTCCCCCAGGGCCAAGGCCAGAGTTCTTATCCTCTGTGATGTGCTGGGTGCCTAGCACTGTGCTGGAGATGTGCACTCAGTAAAGATTTGTTTGATGAATGGCTGGATGGATGAATTGAGTGAATGTTCAAGGAGCTAACAAAGAATGGGCAGACAAGGCTGAAAGGTTTAAAGCAGGGGTGGGGAACCTTTTTCCTGCGAAGAGGTGTTTGGATATTTATAACATCATTCACGAGCCATACGAAATTATCAACTTAAAAATTAGCCTGCTATATCTGGTCAAACATTTAATTAACTCACCCCTCATGCCTCGGCAGGGCTAGACCAAATGATTTCTCAGGCTTTATAGGGCCCGCGAGCTGGACTTTCCCCACCTCTGGTTTCAAACAACGAGGACCCATTAATGAAAGGAGTTAGCATGAGACAACTACAGGCATTGCATGTATTGTAAGATATATTCGCTTGGCTGGAACATTTGCACGAGAGATGGGAATTGGTAGGGAAGTTCCCATGTTACCTATTTTGGTTGAAATTTTGTTAGGTTGAGATATTGTGTTATATATACTACATATATAATACATACAATAGACTTGTCATTTGCATTTTGATTATATAATCAAACAACATAAAAGCTCAAACAACATGGACACTCAAATTACAATTGTTATGATACCATCCAGTGCAAATTTATGATTATAATGTTGCTTTTTCGGGCATAGAAGATTCTCACATGCCTTTTGAATTCTCAAATGATGTTAAGTCTATCCACCGTGGCTTAGTGGTTGAGGGTTGACCTATGAACCAAGAGGTCACGGTTCTATTCCCGGTCAGGGCATATGCCTGGGTTGCAGGCTCCATCCCTAGTGTGGGGCCTGCAGGAGGCAGCCAATCAATGATTCTCTCTCATCATTGATGTTTCTATCTCTCTCTTCCTCTCCCTTCCTCTCTGAAATCAATAGAAATATATGTTTAAAAAAATAATAATGCTAAAAAAATACTTTTAGTGTCCTTAATTTTTTTATCCTTTTCTAATTTCTTGAGAATTGGAAGTCCAGTCACTGCTTTAGTAACTCAGTTGCTCTGTTAACCCCAACGCTGGGTAGGCAGGACTCTGGGATGGAGGATCATGGGAGACAGGACCTGCAGTGGAGGATTGCTCTGACCAGCCATCTCCAGATGGGTTCAGGAGTGGCTGCTCCCTGGTTCTAGCTTCCGGAGTCTTTTCCTCTGCTTTGTAGCTTCAAAAAGTCACTTTCACTAATTCAGCCAGGGTCGAGTGAACCCTACACATTTGCTAGAAATCAAACTCACTGGGGACTGATGAAGACCAGGATACTATTTTATTTGTTCTCAGAAATTATTATTGCCAAGTAGTCTGGGATAGTTTATTGGTGGGTAAAATATGCTGCTAATGCAGCGGTTCTCAACCTGTGGGTCGCGACCCCTTTGGCGGTAGAACGACCCTTTCACAGGGGTCGCCTAAGACCATCCTACATATCAGATATTTACATTACGATTCATAACAGTAGCAACATTACAGTTATGAAGTAGCAACGAAAATAATTTTATGGTTGGGTCACAACATGAGGAACTGTATTTAAAGGGCCAGAAGGTTGAGAACCACTGTTCTAATGGGAAAACCCACAGTGAGGATCCCAGGAAATTCACAAGGCTCCTTGGAGAGTGCAGAGCAGAAGAGAGGGAGCCAGATGGTGCTTACCTAAAGCATAATTTCTGCCCTGGAAGTTCAGCCCCAGAGGCATTTATGGTGTGTCTGCTGCATGTGAAGGGAAGGGAGGCAGCAGTCGTTGAACCCTATCCATGAGGCAAGCACTGGCCTGGTGCTTTTATGCACTTGATTATATACTCCTGTGGCATTTGCTCTCACTGACCGGATAAAGAAATCACTGTGGAGAGTGTCGGGCTGAAAGAAGCAGCCTTTGCCCTTAAGGATATTCTAGAGTCTAGAATCTAGACCCATGTGGTCCAGTGTGACATGGACACACACGGTTTTTGAGGACCGGAAATGTGGCCAGGCCCAACTGAAAGGAGCTGTACGCGTGGAACACCTAGATACATTCATAATTTTTATATGATCACATGTTGTAATTACATAGTATTTTGGGTAAATTAGGTTAAATAAAATGTCATTAAAATTATTTTCACTTGCTTCTTTTTACTTTTTTATGTGACCCCTAAAAATTTAAAATTACATAGGTGGCTCACACTGTATTTCTGTTGGACAGTGCTGTTAGAGAAGGTGTATGCACAAATGACTAGGACCTCGCCTCTCTCCCAGCCTCCTTACATTGAAGGATAATTTGATGATATTTCACAAAAATAAAGTCTGGATCTCTATGATAGTTAACTTACTATTAGACACAGAATGCTGAGCTTAAAATAGGTACACTTACCATTGTACATAACTTTTCCTTATGAGTCCCTCTAAAATATATATTTGTACTGCCAACAGCTGTTTACTAATGAACTATTATGCCAGACTCTGTGTGAGGAACAATACAAAGGCTGAAATAGTAGATGATTCTCTCTATGGGGGAGAGTCTATAGGTACCCAATAGCTGTTATACCAGACACACCGCGAGAGACATCTTAAGTGTGCAATGCACAGCTTTGGCAGTTCTAAGGGAGCGTGTTCACTGTTTGCCTTGGAATCTGTGTTTGAGCTGAGCCTGAAAAATTGGGCAGGTAGAAGGGATGACCAGGTGGAGGGAACAGCAAGAGCAAAAGGTCGGAGATGGGGCAGGAGAAGTCTCGGAGGAGGAACAGGGACATTCACTTGCCTGGGACATGATGTGTCTGCAGGGGAGTGGTAAGGACTGGCCTTGAGAGTGGAAGGCCAGCTAGGGAAGCTGGACGTTTCCTGTAGTAATTAACTGCCTGTGAGAATGTGATGCCTTAAAATGGTTTCTTCAATACCCAAATAGCTGTTCTTCTATATTCTGAATGCCTGAAAGAGTGCTAGCCTATTTTATTTTTGAGAGTGAGGTGACTTAATGCATATTTTAAGAAATAAATTCTCTTGAAATAATTCCTTTGAGTCTAGTTTCTTCAGATTCCCTTGCAATATGTTCTCTTCAGGGGTGGGAAATATAAGGCAAAAAGGGACGTACTGAGAGACAAAATAATAAATTTGTCTCCCGTAGCCAGTTTCTTGAGATCAAAAATCACACCAGCTCTTTATGCCTTACACTTCCCATTCCATGGAAATGAAGAACACTTCTATAAAAAGTACTTTTAAGGCCATGAGGACAAATAGTCTTGGAAAGACCGAAGTTGTACACAAATTGTGAGAACATGAAGAATTTCCAAGGCCAGAAGTGCTGGAAATGCTGGAGAGTGCTCCAGTTAGGAGAGTGGATGTAGGAGTCAGACATCTGGGTTTGAACCTTCACCACCCACCAACTTTTCGACTCACTTCTAACATCCCCAGATCACCAATTTTACCTCCAATTTTTTGACTGTGCTTCCTTCCCATCAGTGTCCTGTGTATTCTACCTCTAACCCCCTAATGACTCTGGAGTCCATTGTTGTCTCCCCTCTCTCCTCCCTCTATCTTGCTCTCCTGCAGAACACAAGGCTGGTTAAAATCAGCATTATGCAGACATAACTCTGCACTTTCCTCCAAAGAGCTGAACATACCTTGGAAACACACACACACACACACACACACACACACACACACACACACACACACATCTCTGGTGATGTTAAATCGATCACTCCATCTACTCTGCTGATACTCGGCACTTTCTGGAAACCCTACCACATTCCCTGAGTAAATTCATTTGCTCACTCTTCCAGGCGACCATGTGACACTTTTGCCTCTTTGCTCAAAGCTCCAACATCCCCTCCTGTATCTCTCTCTCAGCTAATGATCTTGCTGCCTATTTCTACAGGAAACTAGAGGCAGTCAGAAGAGAAGCACCTTACCTCCCCACCACCAAATCCTGCTGTATTCACACATCATTTGTCCCCCAGCCTCCTCTTTTTGCCATGGATGAACTGTGTGTGCTCCTGGCTGAGTCCACCTCACCCCCCACCCACCAGACCCTCTGTTTCCACAATATCTTCCCATTAGCTTAATCAAAATTCCTCTTTTTACTGGATCATTCTTATTAAACACTAGAGGCTCAGTGCATGAAAATTCATGCACTGGAGGCGGGGTCCCTCAGCCCGGCCTGACCCCTCTCACAGTTCGGGAGCCCTCAGGAGCGGGAGGTGACCTGGCGATCAGGGGAAGGCAACACCCCCATCACACCTCTGCTGCTGCCACTGCCGGCAGCATAAGCCTCGGTTACCGGCCCTGGTTACCTGAGCCTTGGGCCAGCCCTGGATGGCTGGGGGGCTGAGGGGACTGGGCAACACCATCTTGTGGCTGTGGGCACTGCCATCTTTGAGGACGTGGCAGTCAATTAGCATATTCCCTCCTTATTGGCTGTGGGTGCCACCATCTTTGAGGACAGGGCAGCAATTAGCATATTCCCTCCTTATTGGCTGTGGACACTGCCATCTTTGAGGACCGGTCAGTCAATTAGCATATTCCCTCTTTATTGGCTGTGGGCGCTGCCATCTTTGAGGGTGTGGCAGTCAATTAGCATATTGGCTGTGGGCACCACCATCTTTGAGACAGCATGAGGGTCAATTAGCATATTCACTCTTTATTAGATAGGATTCTAGAATACCTTTGTTCTGTAGAAATACCCGCCTTGGTCCTTTGTCTTTTGCCAGCTTTTCCCCATATCTCTGTTCCTCTTTAAAGCAAAACTTTTTAAATAAGTTGTCTGTTCTTACTGCCTTCAATTCCTTACCTTCAATTCCTTACCTTACACTCTTCCTCCACCCAACATTTTACTATGAACATTTTCAAGCATACAGAAATATGGAAAGAATTTTAAAGTGAATCATCACCTAGACTTAACAATTAATGTGTTGTTTTATTTGCTTTAACACATATCTTGCTATCTCTCCATCCTTCTATCCTTTCATCAACCTATCTTATGTTTTGGATACATTTTATTTATCTGTCTATTTATTTATTTAAAAATTTATTTTTTAATTACAGTTGACATGAAATATTATTATATATTAGTTTCAGTTGTATAGCATAGGGCTTAGACAATCATATACGTTACAAAGTGATCCCCCTGATATTTCCAGTACCCCGCTGGTATTATACATAGTTATTACAATGTTATTGACTATATTCCCCATGACTAATTTGTAACTACCAATTTGTATTTTTTTACTTAAAATAATTTTGCAACCAATATTATTATAGCATACTGCAACATTTTGGACATTATATCTCATTTCTGCAGTATGAGCCAGGAGAGACTCACATTTACAAAATTATGTGAAGATCTCCTGCATTTTCCTAATATTAATCTCTTGATGTTGAAAGTATTCCCACTGAAGCATCTGTCATACCATCCTTGCCAAGTTTCTTCTTTTTCTTTTTTTTCTGATTTGTATTTCTTAATCCCTTCACTTTTTTCATCCATCACCCAATGCCCCTCCCCTCTGACAATAATTAGCCTGTTTTCTGCACCTATAAGTCTGTTTCTATTTTGTTTGTTTGTTGTTGTTTTTTTATGTCACATACTCGAGGCCCGGTGCACGAATTTGTGCACCAGTGGGGTCCCTCAGCCTGGCCAGTGGGATCAGGCTAAAACTGGCTCTCTGATATCCCTCAAGGGGTCCCAGATTGTGAGAGGGCACAGGACAGGCCGAGGGACCCCACTGGTGCATGATTGGGACTGGGGAGGGACGCGGGAGGTTGGCTAGCCAGGGAGGAACTGTAGGAAGGCTCTAGGGCATGTCCGGCCATCTCGCTAAGTCCCAATCGGCCAGACTCCAGCAGCAAGCTAACCTACCAGAAGGAGCATCTGCCCCCTGGTGGTCAGTGCACATCACAGTAAATAGTTGAGTGGCCTTAGCATATCATTAGCATATTACGCTTTGATTGGTTGAACGGACGACCAGATGACAGGACACTTAGCATATTAGGTTTTTATTATATAGGACTAGAGGCCCAGGGCATGAAATTCGTGCACTCAGGGGGCGTCCCTCAGCCTGGCCTGCACCTTCTCACAGTCCAAGAGCCCTCAGGGGATATGCGACTGCTGGTTTAGGCCCGCTCCCCACGGGAAGCAGGCCTAAGCCAGCAGTTGGACATCCTTAGTGCTGCTGCAGAGGCAGGAGAGGCTCCTGGCACTGCCGCTGCACTCGCCAGCTGTGACCCCACCGATACACGATTGGGGCTGGGGAGGGACTGCGGGAGGGCTCCAGGGTATGTCCGGCCCATCAAACTCAATCCCAATTGCAGGACCCCAGCAGCAAGCTAACCTACTGGTCAGAGAATCTGCCCCCTGGTTGTCAGTGCATGTCATAGCAAGCAGTTGAGCGGCCTTAGCATATCATTAGCATATTACGCTTTGATTGGTTGAATGGCCAACTGGACACTTAGCATATTAGGTTTTTATTATATAGGATAAGTGAATTTATATGCTATTTGTCTTTCTCTGTCTGACTTCACTTAGCATAACACCCTCTGGGTCCATCCATGTTGTCTCAAATGATAAGATTTCATTCTTTTTTATGGCTGAATAATATTCCATTGTATATATGTACCAATATTTTTTATTCATTGCTCTATTGATGGGCACTTAGGTTGCTTCCATATCTTGCCTATTATAAATAACAATACAATGAACATAGGGGTGCACATATCTTTCATATTAGTGTTTGGGTTTCTTTGGATATATACCCTGAAGTGGAATTGCTGGGTCATAAGGCAGTTCCATTTTTAATTTTTTGAGTAATATCCATACTGTTTTTAATCATGGCTGCACCAATTTGCATTCCCACCAACAGTGCACAAGGGTTCCTTTTCTCTACATCCTCACCAGCACTTGTTTGTAGATTTACTGATGATAGCCATTCTGACAGGTGTGAGATGGTATCTCATTGTCCTTTTAATTGGCATTTCTTTGATGATTAATGACATTGAACATTTTTTTCATATGTCTATTGGCCATCTGTATGTCCTCTTTGGAGAAGTGTTTATTCAGGTTCTCTCCATTTTTAAATAGGATTGCTTGTTGTTTTTTTGGTGTTGAGTTTTACGAGTTCTTATAAATTTTGGATATTAACCCCCTTTTAGATGTAGCATTGGTGGGTATCTTCTCCCATTCAGTAGGTTGTCTTTTCATTTAGTTGTCTAATGCATTGGCTGATGACATTGTTCTAGGTGTGAGAAATAAGCATGATATGTTTATAGCCAGGGTGGTCCGAGAAGGCAGTGTGGTCTGGGCTGCCCCTTGAAATGTTGGGGGAGGATTCTCATTCTTTCCTGGCCATAAGGGGAAGGGCATCACAGGGAGGGCAGTGGCCCAGACCCAAAGAGGAAGAACTAGGGGCTGAAAAATGGATTAAACCAGTTTGGCTGGAGGGAGAGGTCTTGTGGGGAAGCAGTTGGAGGGCAGGGCAAAGAAAACAGGGTGGGGACAAAAAAGCAAGTGGCTTCAGGCTGCAAGAACCACCAGGGTGACAGGATGCCCTTCCTTATTCAGATTGGGCAAGTAAGGCAGGAAGTGCCTCTGCGTGGTTAGAAGGTAACAGACACGGGCTTGTGGCTGCAGGTCCAGTCCCTTCTCCCCCACAGCGCAGGCGGCTGGGGTGTGACCCTCTGCTGCACTCCCAGTGGATGGCTGTGCTAAGTCCACGTGTCCACGTGTCTGTGTGTCCACAGAGAGGCAGCAGCTGGAGGCCCCCCTCTGCTGTTCCAGAGCTCGGATACCAACTTTGAACTTTCTTTTTTTTACCCACAAGAATTCTCACTCTAGGTTTTAGGTGGCTGGGCCTAGAGGCAAGGGGCAATTTTGACTGTTTCTCCTTATTAAAAAAAGAAAGAAAACAATAGAGAAACTTGGAAATTCAAGACCAATCAAAGAACATAATTTACATTTTAACATGAGCATTAAGAAATACTCAACTTGTTTTTCAGAAGAACATTTTATGTCAGTCATATAAAGCAACATATTCATTATTGTGTAAAAGGAAAGCATGCATTATACAAGAAGGGGCCAAAGTAATCTCTAAGCTGATCAGGTTATATTTACAAAAAGGTAAGTTATCTAGCCAATCATGAGATAAAATTTGCTTTACTGATATAATTTTGTGAAAATTTGCAGTAACCTAGAAGGGTGTCCATTTGTGCACCCTAAGATTCTTATTACCAAGTCACAAAATTTTGTTACCTCTTGGAGAGTTAGCGTAGATTTCAGAGCAATTTGTAGTAATTAAGAGAATTACCCTGTAAAAGTAAGAGAACAAAATAGAATAAAATAGAGATATGAACCATGACAGATGTTGCAGAATAGGGAGTGGATGTGAAGACAATAAGGAACATTGTTGCTAAGGCAGCCCTGGCAGCACATGTCACTGATTAAATCATGGACGCCAGTTGGTGGGCACAGCGCGGGAACAGAGAGCGCCTTGTTCCAGCTTGTCTGTCTAATTTCAAATTAATTGCTTAAGTACAGGCTTCTGTTCTGCTTATAGTAAAGGAAAATGAAACATTTGAAATATTGTAAATCTTGTCATTCACCTTGGATCACCAATCAGAACGAATTAAAAGAGCTTTGAGCAAAGGCTCCAAATAACTTGTTCCTTGCCTATAAATGGAAGCCTGAGGACAAGCAGGACCCACTCACTGCTCTGTACTCACTGTTCCTTTCTCTCCTGATCAGGGTCTCTCTCCTCTTCTTCATACTGCCCTGTGCTCGTGACTGTGGCTCCATGGGGTGCAGTGGAAGATGCCACCGGCCATCTGGGACTGGTGTCTTCTTGGACTGTGGCCCTTCTGAGGTCTCAGGGAGATTAGCCTCTGCCATTTGTTACTCTGGGACTTTGTGATCCATGTGAAAGCACTTTATTGACACATGAAGGGATTACAAAGGAAATCAATTATACTGATGATCACTATTACAAAAAATGTAATACTGTAATATAGAGTCTTTATTAATGCACTAGAGGCCCGATGCACGAAATTTATGCAAGGGGCTCGGCCCCCTCCGCCTCTGCCTCAGCCCCACTGCCGCCCCAGTTTCGTCCTGAGAGACATCCGGTCTAATTAGCATATTACACTTTTATTATTATAGACTAGAGGCCTGGTGCACAAAATTCGTGCACTGGGGATGGGGTGTCCCTCAACCCAGCATGCACCCTCTCAAATCTGGGATCCCTCTCATAATCCGGGACTGCTGGCTCCCAACTACCTGCCTGATTGCCCCTAACCGCTTCTGCCTGCCAGCCTGATCACCCCCTAACCACTCCCCTGCCAGCCTGATTGACACCTAACTGCTCCCCTTCGGGCCCAATTGCCCCCAACTGCCCTCCCCTGCCGGCCTGATCTCGCCCCCAACTGCCCTCCCTTGCCGGCCTGATCTCACCCCCAACTGCCCTCCCCTGCTGGCCTGATTGCTCCTAATGGCCTCGGCCTCTGCTCCCACCACCATGGCTTTCTCCAAAAGGAAGTTGGACATCTGGAAGATGGCCAGTTGACCTGATCTAATTAGCATATTACCCCTTTATTATTATAGATAGATTATATAGGATAGGATTGCTTAAATGGGTGGTGGTGGGGGAGCCTTTTTCAGAAGGAGGAGATGCTCTTGGAAGACAAAAACACATAATCCCTATATCTGGACTGATAGCCAGCCATATGCACTATACTGCCAAAGCGGTCATTAAAAAATTGAACTGCTTTCTTACACTTTACACCAAACAGCTATTGCCCTTAAAACCCCTCCTCAGCCCCCACCTTAGGTTCTGCCTTCACAGCTCACCCAGAATAGGTTCTGATTGGTCGGTTTCTATGCCAGTCAGCATCAAAAGCTCTGCCTCCTAGACAGCCATTGGCTCCTGGCACTTAACTCAGATTAGTTTCTGATTGGTCGGTTTCTATGCCAGTCAGCATCTCCGGGCCTATCTCTGGGCCTGAATCAAAGAGGCGGGGCTGATTAGCAGCCCCCCGCAGAGGCCTGGAGAGAAACAGAGGCATGGCTGCTGGAGAAGCTGGGAGAGAAAGAGAGAGGCAACAGCTGATCAACAGCTGCCACAGAGGCTGCGGATCAGACCCTGCCTCTTTCTCTGTAGGCCTCTCTCCGGACCTGATCTGCAGCCCCCTCAGCAGTCAGTGCTGGGTCACCACGGCAACCCAGCACTGACTTCCTGTGTTTCGTTGAGCCTTCGGTTGTTATGGACCCTGGCTCTTTATATATATAGATTACATATCAAGAGCTAGTGGTAGGTCTAACTATTTTAGGATGTAGAGTTGGTGGAGGAAAGAACACAAGTGAGAAGTCCTGGATTTGAATTGTGGGTCATCTCATCATAGGTCCCTCCTTTTCTAAATGCATTTAAAAAATCTTCCTGTGGGTTTTTCTTTACCTCCTTAAATCAGATGTTCTTTACATTTCTGTGTGTGTGTCATGGAACCCCCTTGGCATTCTAGTGAAGCTAATGAATCCCTTTTTAGAATAATGTTTAATGCATAAAATATGAAATGCATAAAATTAGAATGCATAGGATTACAAAGGAAACCAATTATACTGACAATTATCAATATGCCAAAAAATGTAATATTGTAATATAGTCTTTATTAATGCATTACATACCAAGAGCAAGTGGTAGGTCTAATTACTGTAATTATGAAGTGGACATGAGTGGAAATGATACTTTGAGATATTTGCAACAACTGTAATGTGATAGGATTTCTTTGATTTCTACTTGTGACAAGTCATAGGACTGGCTAGTTTTACTGTGGACTATTGCTTACATTTGTAATGGAAGGACATGTTAAACTTTAGAGGTTAATAAACATTACAATGAAATTTTCACCACCCAGGGCCTGAATTCAGTCTGAGGTCCCCAAATCCCCTTGCCTAAAAACTGTACCCTTTCCTCTTATGCTGTGCACTCTCCAGGGTCCAGGTCGAGCACCCTGCTGTGCCCTCCACCTGCAGTCACCCTTTAGTGCACTGACTCCCAGGTGTGGCCCTCCTGTGCAGGCAGGGGACTGGAGCACAGACCTGTAGCTCCTGCCGCCCTCTGTACCTCCACCCTGCATGGCCCACAGGACCTCACGCAGCCTCTAAAGCCAGCTCTGCGGCCTGGCCATCCCACCTCCCTCTTCCCGCCAGCCTGCTCTTCTGTGTTCCCAGCTCTGTGGATGGCACTAACAACCGTATGGCTCAGGCCCCAGTCCTTGCTTGAGCAAGGGAGCTAGTGAGCACCCAAGTCGCCAGGATTACTGCTCCAGCCTTCTTGATAAAGTTTGTGAAGTGTAAACTTGTACATTTCAAAGCACTGGTCTGCCTTTCCCTTTCCCTGGCATATCTTCTAAACTGCTACTCACCCCAAGGCCTCATTCTTCCTTACTTATCTTTCTGACGTGCTCATCTAGTCACTCTCTGGTTTAAAATCTCTTGATGATGCCTCTTTGCCTTCATGAGGCGACATCAGAGGACTCTGGCCTTCCTCGAAGTGTTTTTTACTTTTTTTTTTTCCCTGCAGGTCCCCAGCCTCCCCGAGCTCCCAGTGGTCCCTCCAATGGCTTGCTCCCCATTTCCCCCTTTTGCCTCGGCAAGCCCAGTGAGTGCCCTCTGCCTGGGGGTCCCTTCCCTGCCCTACTGCCTTCAGGTCTCAGTGCTGTGTCCGCTTTGCTAGAAAGCCTTTCCCAGCCTGCAGCATCCTGAGCACTGCCTACAGAGCAGTTCTTGCCCAACCATCTCCTCCGCCTGTGCTTTGACCAGACTCTGGCGGGCTTTCACAAGCAGTGTGTCTTCGGGGGACAGAATCATTAAAGTATATGGTTAGGAGCACTGACTTCAGAGCCAGACTGCTTAGATTCTAATCCCAGCTCCACCCCTGGCTATTTGATCTTGGCAGGGTACTTAGCTTAATTTAGGTGCCTCGCTTTTCTCATCTGTAAAACGGGTATAATAATAGAGGGATCAATAAGTTAATACATGTAAAACACGTTAGAACCGGGGCTAGATTATAGTAAGAGCTTAAACATTGGCTATTATTATTGGTTTTGGTTTCAGTAGTGTGGCTGGGGTTCATATAAAAGATACTTTAATTTTTGCTGGAATTTTTATTAAAGACTATAGTATAATTCAAAACCCAATATTTAATTGTTCTTTATCTCCATTGAGGTTGATATTGAATGTTGATTTTAGCAGAAGTAATTTATATGAGAAAAAAGAAACTTTTTTTTTTTACAGGAAAGGTAGGGAAAATCCGAGGAATACAGCTTTTTAGTAGAATGGTGGAGACATTTAAATTCCATATTTTGAAACCATAGTGAGTCATCCCACCAGTAGTTAGCTATCTCAGTTGAGAATATTTCCATTTTTCTTTCACTTCAGAGATTATGTTGACCTCATACGATTTTTTTTGTAGCTCTTTGGGTAAAAGAGAGATCAGTATTACTTATCAGAGGATTTCTCTTTGAATGCAAATCGTCATACATGTTTGCAAACTAGATCCACATAAAAGAAATGGTTTTGAACGTAATTATTTTCTTTTTTTGCATGAGTATTTTTATGTCACCTAGAACTAGACCACTCTTGTGGGGGAAAAACTTTTCGGGAGCCCTACTACACATTGTATTTGACATTAATGAGCTCTCATAATTGATTCTTTTCTTTTTGTTTTTCTTCCAACATCCAAGTAGTATTTCCCTGGAGGTTTAACTGTTCTAGCCTTTTCTTAGTTTTGCCACCAGGTGGGGTACTGGCTCCTTTTAAAGGCCTGGGCCACAGTCCTTGAGGGTAGTTTTCTCACCAAGGTGACTCCCTTGCCCCTCTCCTTCTAAAGCAGGGGTTCCCAACAAGGGGCACCCCCCATAGGGGGGCAATTTGATTTTTAAGGGAGGCAATTTGAGAATGAGTTATTTAACAGTGGATTTTTTGCATTTCTTATGGTTCTAGGGCAGCTGTGGGCAAACTACGGCCCGCGGGCCGGATCCGGCCCGTTTGAAATGAATAAAACTAAAAAAAAAAAAAAGACCATACCCTTTTATGTAATGATGTTTACTTTGAATTTATATTAGTTCACACAAACACTCCATCCATGCTTTTGTTCCGGCCCTCCGGTCCAGTTTAAGAACCCATTGTGGCCCTCGAGTCAAAAAGTTTGCCCACCCCTGTTCTAGGGGCTTCATATACAGCATATAAATATATATTATGACATATTTATGCAATTCTGTTCTCTATTATATGTTTTGAAACATTACTTGCTATTTTTCATATAACTTCATATTAGTATTATTTTTTTAAACAATTTCTTAGTGATTTCTTCCTCAGTACTTCACCCGTCCTTTCATTCTTTTGTTTTTCTCTTTCATGGATGCCATGTTCTTTGGAAGCTTGTTTAGACCAAGTTAATGGCCTTTTAGGCTTCCTCCACATGAATAGGAGTTCACTTTTTGAATAATAAGAATTATATGTCATGGGGGGGGGGGGGCACTAGGATTTTAGAGATGCTTAGGTGGGGCATGGCTAAAAAAAGGTTGGGAACCACTAATCTAAAGTGACCCCATGAAAAAATGTTGAGCCAAGACCCAGGTGTGGGTGGAAGGCAGGAAGTCTAAGGTGTGAGGGAGTCTCTGGGTTTTTCCTGATCTTGTTGAGCTAATACGCTAATGACTAATGTTTCATAGGTTTTGAGTAACTTGAATTTTATCAGAAACACATGTAAATCTACTTGACAACAGTGAATCAAGTTTTTTCTTTGAATATTTGGTTCAGTCTTATGGCTTAAAAGAAACAATAAAGTCAGGTAACTTTGACCACTATGTTATATAGCTCTTATTTAAATAGAAGAGAAATCAATCTATTAAAATTGAGGCTCTTCTTGGAGTTAAAACTAGGGGAAAATTGTGTGTATTGTAGACACATTATGTTCAAAAGCAGAGCATTTCTTATTCTTTTGTAAGCATTATGCTGAAACATTATTGACTTTTAAGATATAAATGCCTTAAAGAAATTATCAGTTACCTTTTCCTAGAATGAAAAATAAATTTAAATTCCATACTTTGAAATGACAGTGAGTCATAATAAGTTCCATTTTAAATTATAAAAAACTCCAAAACGACAAAAAAAAAATTTCTTTTGTTACCATATACATATAACCTAAATGCAGATGGTGAGACTGAATTAGGAGTGAATTTTCAGGTTCTTTGATTCATTTTCCTCTTGAACTTTAACCTTCTCTCCTTTCATACAACACGATTTTCCTCTTGAACTTTAGACTTGAGTGGTTAATGAGGTTTTAGACCTTTTTAATGTGATTCCCCCCTCCACCCCCCAAAAAACACACACACACAAAAAAAAACACAAAAACCCCACAAACCTGAAAATCCGGATGATGTGTGACTCTGAGACTCGGAAACAGTAACTCCATGTGTCCTCTTATGCAATGTGCAATTGTAGTGTTTATGTTTCCCACCAACACCACTACCCAACTTGGATAACCATGTAAAACTCATTTCATGGCCTTCGTGGAGGGCAGACTGTATTGCTCTTGTTTAAAATAAATGAGTCACTTTCGTGCAGTGTCTGAAGGGGGGCGAGGGTATGAATTCTCTTTGTGTGAAGTTTTTTGTGTTCCAGCTTTCTCCCGACAGCAGGCACAAACACGAAGCCTGAAGCCTCAGCTCATTCTGCCTGTGGATTTTATTTCTCACAGCAGCCCAGTGTCTAGTTAACATATGGGGTGTGGTTTCGAGTTCATTACTGCAGCTTATAGGCTAAAGTGCTCTGTGGGCTTGGCTTTGACTTAAGTTGCCTTTAGGGAGGCGGCTGAAAACTGGGAGCAGTCTGCTTTCCCTGTGTGTGGATTCCCTGGGCTGTCAGTGTTTCCCCCCCACCTCTTGACTATCAGCTGCTTTGGAGATTAGTTTCCTAGCAAGGATTCTTTCTTAAAAGCAACATGAAGCGACCGCTTTCACAGGGGCACCAGGTTAGTACATAACATTTTGAACTTTGTGTGGCATCGGTCAGACTTGCTCTCCACGCTCACTGGGCGATGAGATGACAGCGTAGTGTTTGTGCTGTTGTTGTGTTCCTGTAGAACAGAACGGGGGTTTGGGGGTTATGAGTCTCCTGATAGTATAAGCATTGTTTGGCTCTCTTGAATGCAGCCGAATCCAGGAAGACATGACCAATGAGTGTTGGATCTGCAGGCTCCGAGATGTGTACTTGTTTGTAAGCATTTTCAGTTCCTTTTCCAGAATTACTCTTTTGGTGCCCTCCCCATTAAATCTTCTGGGCATCGCTACGATGGTCTACACGGCTGATTGTATTTTGTGTTTGAGCGTCAGGTGGCAGGGTGTTGTGCTCCCGCTAGCGGTGTTGTCCCTCCCACTCGAGTGCCTGCCTGGTGCGTGGTTTTCCCCAGGGCCTATTCCTGATCGTTACAATGAACCAGGTATCTTTGGAAAGTCTGGCATTTTTCTGGAATGCCTCGTAAAATACCTAACAATGGATGTAGGCAGAGTGTACAGGTGGACTAAGCTGGGCTGAATTCCTTCCTTGACTGTCACTGCTTGTGAGTCTGCAGAGTCTGAGGTTTGCTCTAGGAGTAAATATGACTAAGGCTAGAATGTGCCTTGTAAGATGCAAATGTATTGCTGACAGTAACACAACTAAATTAAGTCAACACAGCTAGGTATCATGAGAACATTTTCCTTAATTGTATTCACTTAAAGACCCAGAGAGCAATTTCACTTTGGTGAATTTGTCACCAAAGCAACCCAGCATGAAGCTGTTCTATAAGAGGCGTTCAGCTGGGTATTTTAAAGTTTACAACACTTTTTGAAATACACTTGATTTTCTGTTATTTTACGTGCGCTTTTGTTCCAGATAATGCACTAATGTTTTTAAATATGCTGCTCTGCTTCTGTTATTGCCATTTCTGTCTTCTCCCCCCCCCCC
>NW_005355087.1:1184895-1186175 GCF_000412655.1 Myotis brandtii
TGCAGGGAAAATACAGTGTTTTCAGACAGGGTCCCGTTCTCCATCTTCAACTCTTTAAAAAAGTAACATTGAGGGAGAAGGGAGACAGAAATAAGTAATTAAAAAACATCTTGGAGATGATTTGCTACGTTTTAAGGATCCCAGTTACCATTTCTGCTGAGGCTGAAGTTGTAAAAGTGATGGCTGCATGCCACTTCAGGATTACAAAACTGATTGTACTTTATACCCTAAGACACAACCGGGCAGCCATATTATAGCCCTGCCTCTGCAGGTACTTTCTCTAACAGCAAACATACTCGGTTTTTAGTAGATTTCCAAAAAAAAAAGCAAAGATTGCTATGGCTTGCTTAATTATGCTATTGTGGCACGTATGTACTATTATTAATTATTAAATGCTATTAATTTAAATTTTTAAAATTATATTTTATTTTTGTTGTTGACACTATTACAGATGTCCCCCATTCCTCCCCCTTGGCCCTCTCTCCCTCCTTCTGGACCTCATCACATTGCTGTATGTATCCATGGGCTATGCATATATGTTCTTTGGCTAGTCTTTCCACTTTCTTTCATCTCTTTGGCTTTTCTCTTCACCTTCTTTCATCCCATCAGCCCCATCCACCTCCCCTCTGACATCTGTCAGTCTGTACCATGTATCCATGTCTCTGGTTCTATTTTGTTCATCAGTTTTTAATTTAAATTTTAAAGGGAGACTTTTGTCAATCTGATTGTAGCTACCCAGTGATTTTAAAAGAACAATGTTGAGACATTTTACTTATTGATTATTTGTTTGTGCTTCTCTTACATGGATAAAAGTCTTTAAAAGCTCATTTATGTCTGGTAGGTTTCAGTTTCTGTGTTTGCATAAATTGCTTCATTTCTGATTAGAAACAGAAATAAACAATGAGGCAAAGAATAGAATAAGAGGGGAAACTCCCTAAAAGACAGGTTTTAGGTTTTTTTCCCCCAAGAATATTCATTAAAATAAGTTTCTTCTAAACATGGGGAGGAAAAAAAGACTATAGAGTGTTCAAAATCTATAATTTTGGGATAATATAGCTAAGCAAATCTTATTCCTGATTCTAGGCCTGGAACACACATTGCAATTCTTGTTCTCATCTTGCCAGACTGGTTTCCTTTTGTTACATTTCTTCTTTTGGCAAAAAATAAATAGAGACGGGCATTTTCTCATTTTCTCTCATTTTAAGTTGAGCTTTCAGTTGATTAACTGAGTTGGATAAACACACTTTCTTTCTTTTTCTTTATTGATTAAGGTATTACAT
>NW_005355087.1:1186227-1186749 GCF_000412655.1 Myotis brandtii
CACACTTATTCCTCATACCCTCACCTCCCTGTTGTCTGTGTCCATTGGTTAGGCTTATATACATGCATACAAGTCCTTTGGTTGATCTCTTTCTTGTTGATATTTAAAGTCCTCTGGATGTCTGATTGACGTCCAGAGGCCTATGCACCTCGCCGATGATCCAGAAGCATGTGAGCCTCATTTCCTTTTAAAATGAACCTGAGTTTTAAAGTTGGAGATACATCCTTAGGTAAACTATTTTGACATGAATTGTCCCAGACTCGAAACCCTGGGAAACTTGAATGGCACTCTAAAAAAGGAATGAATAAGTAGGAGTAATTGTGGTATCAGAGGTGGTTTTTCTGACTGCTGAACCTTGTGAAGTTTTCACCTACTCACACACCCCAGATTACTCTCATTCCTGCCCACGGTCTTGATCTTCACTCTGTATCTTTTGGGAGGTGTCAGCTCCTGAACTGCAGTTTCTACCCTGTGAGATTCATGTAGAGGCTACGATGAACAGTGCCACCTCCACCTTTTTCT
>NW_005355087.1:1186963-1225182 GCF_000412655.1 Myotis brandtii
CCCTATCCCCCAGCCCCAGTTCTTGCTCTTAACCACGCTCATCAAAGGTGCCAGTTTGCATGGGTCTTGTGCTTTCGTATCAGAAAGTGGGAGAGATTGTGATGCCATCCACCCCAGAAATTCACTATTTCAGTAATGACAGTAAATACTAACTTCTCAGTGGGCTTGCAAAGGCTGAGGACAGATTTTAGTCTAGGACTAATCTGACCAGAGACCTTCCAAGTTCCCTCTTTCATGCTGAAGAGCCCAATTTCAGTTTCACCTTCTGACATTTGTGGGGGTGATGGTAACAGCAATCATGGCAGGAGTAGTAGAGTCAGTGGTAAGAGTAATAATAATAATAAAAACTAGCTCTCAAAAAACATTTCCCAAGGTCAGTACTGTCCTAAGCATCTTATTTAATCCTCACAACAACCCTAAGAGGTCAATTGTCTTTATTATCCCCATTTTCTCATTGTGGAAACTGTCCCAGAGAAGTTATGTAATTTGTCTCAACTCATAGCAACTAGCAAGCAGCAGTAACAGGATTGTGCCTTGGAGGGATGGTCGGGGGTGCTGCGGTAGGAAAAAAAAAATCGGCCTGAGAAGTTGATGTTCTTGGGAAATATAATCTGATATTTATTATTAATGAGAAGCAGCCATGTACATACTGACATCTGTGCTGCTCCTCACACTCCAAGATGCTTCTGTTGACCCACTGACCACCGGTAAGGCATGTCCTTCGTGTCCCTTTTCTACTGGGTTGGGGGTGAGCTTGTGTTCTGCTTTCTCAACTGTTCTACTCATAACCAATGGCAAGAATGTGGTGCCTAAGGCAGGACATAGAGTTTTCCCGTGGTCAGTAAATGAGACCCACAGTGACCAGTTTACATTGGCGAATAAGTCCACAGCATTGAAAACTGTCTTTCAACGACATAAACTGACCTTGGAACTCTTGAGACTTCTTAAGGCTACAACAATAAAACACTGAGGCCAGGGACTTGGACCTTCTGATTGTTTAGCTTGAATTTGGCCCGTGTGAGTGCCTCTTCATTCCTCCCAGTATGACTTCCTGCTGATAATCAAAGCTCTGGTCAGTCCTGAGGTTTAGTCAAAAGCCAAGAATATGAGCCATGCATTTCCTTTAAAAACATAAGTGTGCATTTGAAAATGTTGGGCAAATAACCTACATTTGGCTAAAACTTAAACACATGACAGATAAGTTTGGAATCTTATGTATTAACATAGAGTCCATAGATTAAGGAGACAAATTAAAACACAGGAACAAAAACAACAAAACTTCTGATCTTTGGATGGGAAAGTATTTCTCTTCCTAAAACCAACAGAAGAAATCACACAAGGAATAGGGTGATAGATTGGAATTTTTGAAGTAGAAGTGTGAAAGCTTTCAGTATAAAATACTCATTGAAGTATTATTTATTTCATGAAAAGTTAGAAATAAAACAGACAGAAGAGGAAAATTGCATGAAGGACCATTATGTAACTACTAGAGGCCTGATGCAGAAATTCATGCATGGGTGGGGTCTGACAGGCCCACCTGGATCGGTGCCCTGCCAATCAGGCTGGCCAGCCAGGAGGAGGGGACGTGGAAGGTTGGCCGGCTGGCCCCACCCCTGATTGGGGTGGGAGGCCAATCGGGGGTGGAGCTGGCTGGGAGGAGAGGCTGTGGGCAGTTGGCCATCTGGCCCTGCCCCCTGGTCAAATTCCTGGTCAAACTCAGTCAAGGGGACAATTTGCATATTAGCCTTTTATTATATAGGATTCCAGTTTTACTTATGAAAAATTATAACAGAAGGAAGTGGTGGTGCTAGATTTTTAAGTTAAAACACTGACTATCAAATTATTTGTACATCACAGACTTGGCCATGTTTAAAATATACCTCTCTCTATGTGTTATGCTTAGGGAGATGGCAGAAAGGGGTAGTCACCTTAAGTTAATAGGGTTTACGGATTATTTTGAAGGTGGCAATTTCTGCTAGTTTATATTTTTTCTTATACTTTTCTGCATAGTAATATCTTTAAGCATGGTTAATTTATATTCAAAAAATAAAAACTCATGTAGAGGAAAAAAATGAGAACAAGACATACCCACATTTAATAGTAGATTAGCATCACCCATAATCTATCTATTTAAGTTGGTGGCTCTAAGAGCGATTTTGATTTCCTCAAATAGTTTATAAACTTAAGGTTTATTTTGAGAAAAAATTATTATTTTTATAATAAAAATTAAAATAGATTAGGAATGGCAGGCCAGAGTTGAGGCAAGATCAATTTTTTATAAAGGAGAGGATGCTTTTACTTTGGAGAACAATTATTTTGCTGCCTTTATGCATTATTGTAGGAAACTGCCTTTTGACTTTTATGCATTGGGTTGAAAATTTTAGTCAGCTGGTATAGCAAATACAATTATAAGGTAGATAGTTTGATAAATGGTGTGGAGTGGAGCCTATTTAAATACTTGAAACAACAGTCCAGCTAAGACGCTTGCATGGATTTCCAATGGGTCATGATAATGCTGCCTTGGTCTAAGAGCAGTTGATATTTAGAAAGGGACAAGTCAACGTATTGAGACAATTCTCAGAAGAGATGGCTCGACTGGAACAATGAAGATGGGAGAGAACCCGAGAGAAGTTGACTCCATTCTTTCCCTTCCTCATTTTACAGATGAAGCCATGAAGGATGGTGTCCTGAAGGCCACAAGGTTCTATTGATTTGATTGGAGCCTTTGGGGCCTTTTGAGGTCCTTTGACTCCCCCATTGCAACTGTTTCTAATATTTCGTTCTGTTCATTTAAAAACAGTTTAGTCCTGGTGAATGAGATTATCTTTCCATTTTTTCTGGGTTGGTAAAAATCAAAAGCTGAGACCTAATGACATTTGAAAAAGAGCCTAAAGGCCTATTATGCCTCCAAGGAACACTTCCAACTCCACAGGCATGGTTTCTAGTCTCCTCGTTGTTGTGTGAACATTTTGTTCTTGGGTACAGGCTTAATTATTGCACATCTGGTTTCCATGCTTGTTCTGGAAGACAGCAGCCACATGAGTGACTACGGATCACTTGATACTGCACCCTGGAAATTGTTCCTGAACAGCTTCATCAATAGTGTTTAACTTACATGAATCCCTTAAGTTAATCCCTTTGTGTACAATTCAGTGTTTTTTAGTATAACCATCACCATAATGTAATTATAGAACATTTTCTCTTTAAAGGTTTAAAAAAATTATTCAATTACAGTTTATATTCAATATTCTTTTGTATTAGTTTCAGGTGTACAGCATAGTGGTTAGACAATCATGTACTTTACAGTGTTCCGCCCGATATTTCCAATATCCACCCGGCACCATACATAGTTATTACATTGGATTAACTGTATTTCCTACACCATATTTTACATCCCCATGACTATTTTGTAACTACCAACATGTACTTCTCAATCCCTTCACCTTTTTCACCCAGCCTCCCACCCCACATGCCCTCTGACAACCATCATTCTGTTCTCTGCATCTATGAGTCTGTTTAATTGTAGAACATTTTCATCACCTTCAAAAGAAACCTTGTATCCACTCTCCCTTCTCTCTGTTTTTCTTCCACCAGTCCTAGGCAGCCAATATTCGACTTTCTGCCTCTCTAGATTTGCCCATTCATTTCATATGAATAGAATTATACATTAGGTGAGAAAGCTGGACATTTTAATGTGAAACTCAAAGACCACTTAGTCAAACATGACCTGGTTACTGCGCAGGCCCTTTCTTCTCAACAGTGTGCCAAAGTGTGAGATTAGGACCAAATGAACTCACTGTTGTCACCTGTTTGTTAGATTAAGGGGCCTATATTTGTTTTCTGGAGTCCCTATATTTAAGATTGAAATGAAAATATTCAAATTTAAAAGCTATATGGGAGTACATACCTATTAATATGAGTCTGTTATAAGCTATGTTATAAGCAAAATCGTTAGGTTAGACGACTGCTTAGTTGGGAGCTTGAGTGAATTACTTGAATCTTCTGACTCAATTTCCTTGTCTATAAAATGGGGATTATAATATTAGCACTTACCTTGCAGGGTTCTTGTGAAAATTAATGAAATAATGTGTATAGAAGGCCTACCACAGTGCTTAGTGTTTAATAAGTGTTAAGTGAATGTTAGTATTGTTATTAGTATAATTTATAATAAACTGTAGAATGTTATTTTATTTCATTTTTATGACTTCTTCTATACTCTACTAAGGATTTGAATTGGCTTGCAAAAATATTTGCATACCATTAAACACATACACACATAGGCACTCACAGAAATAAAACGAAACCAGGGGTGATGAAGTTAGTAAAAAAATAATATCAGAGGAAAGGACAATAACAATAGGAGTGACAGCTAACATTTACATAGCAGGTTTTCAGTAGACATTTCTTTAGTGTCTTTTCTGATGAGCTGAGAGAATGATGCCAGATCAGAAATGGGCAGAGACAATCAAATGAGAAACCCAGGTTGGGAGGGACCATTGGTGGTCTCTTGTCCACCTTCCTAACCCATGCATGAGACATTGCCACAGATGTCAGCTGGTGTGTTGTTGGAACTTACAGTGTGAAGGTAAGTCCCACATCTCACAATATGTATAGCTACTATTTATTAAGCCCTTACCAGGAACTGAGCTAGAATTAGAACTAAACGGACTCTAATCTATATAATTATGATGTAAACTTGCCTGCTCAAAGCAACTAGTTTCTTTGTTTAATGGTTCTGCTTTCTGGAATGTTCTTATACATATTAAACTGAAATGTACACTCTTGTAGGTACCCTCCTCCCCCCTTGATTTTCATAGTATATTCTACATGGGAGAAACAAATGCCTAGTCACATAGTTCCCCAGAGATTTAGATAAACTGATTGTAGAATTGACAATGTGGTTGAATCACAAAGTCCACAGTAAGCTTAATACCAGTATTTGAGTGAATGCTGATAAAAAGATATAGTCCAAAGTTATACTTCTCTTCTAATCTGAGATCTTGACAGTTTTTCATAGAGTATGGGTAGTCCCCCAGATATCTAAAGATAATTATCATGGTCCTCACTCTACTTTGCTCTCTTGCTTAGATATCAGCGTTATTTTTTACTGTTCCTTTTCCTGGAATGTGCTCCCCTTTTGAGCATGCTCAGTGAACTCCTACATGGTCTTCAGGATCCCTTTCCAATGTGCCTTTCCAGCAGTAACTTTCCCCAATCCCCAGATTGAGCATTTCCTCCTCAGGTCTCCACTTCACTTCTTCTCATACTCTGAACATTAACTGTTAAAAGCCTGCCCCCCACCCCACCCCAGACTGTGAGTCCCTGATGGAGAGCTATTGACCTTTGTGCTCTTAGACCCCATCCTAGCACCTGATCCAAGGTCAATACAGCGGAAGTAAGAATTTTGATCTTACCTTATATGGATTCCTAACTGTATCTGGTTTTACAGAGGTATCTATATCTATACTAATAAAAGGGTAATATGCTAATTAGACCAGATGTCCTTCTGGACAAAGCCACAGCGGCTGCTACTGCAAGGTCCAGGCCGAGGTTCAGGCAAGCTGCGGATGGCAGCTGCTGCTATGAAGGCTTGGCCGAGACCCAGGCAGCCGCGGTGGCTGCGAGGGCTGAGGCTCAGGCAACCACGGTGGCTGGCAGTGGCAGCAGCAATGGCGTGATGGGGGCATTGCCTTCCCCTGATCGGTCCGGTTGCCTCCCGCAGAGGGAGGCCAGACTGTGGCTCTATCAGTAGGACATTCCCTGAGGACTTCCGGACTGTGAAAGGGGGCAGGCTGGATTGAGGGACCCCCACCTCAGTGCACAAATTTCCATGCACAGGGCCTCTAGTAAGTATATAAAAGCCTAAGCGACCGCTACTGGAACAACCAGTTGACCAGTCGCTAAGATGCACACTGACCACCAGGGGGCAGATGCTCAATGCAGGAGCTGCCCCCTGGTGGTCAGTGTGCTCCCACAGCCAACCTCCCGTGGCTGGCCAAACTCCTGCAGTCCCTCCCCCTCTGAGCCCCTCTCCCCAGAGAGCCAACCTCCTGTGGCCCTGATTGGGACTGGACGAGATGCCCCGATCACCCCAATCGCCAGCCAGGCTGAGGGACCCCATCCATGCATGAATTCGTGCACCGGGCCTCTAGTCAATTATAAGAAACTAGAGGCCTGGTGCACGAAATTTGTGCACAGGGTGTATATGTGTGTGTGTGTGTGTGTGTAGTGTGTGTGTGTGGGGGAAGTGTCCCTCAGCCCTGCCTGCTCCCTCTCACAATCCGGGACCCCTCAAGTAGGGTCCCTAGGCCTGGCCAGCAATCAGGGCCTATCAGGGCTTACCTTCCCCCAGCTGCCAGCAGCTGGACCTGCCCCCATCGCTGCCACTGCTTGCCATCTGTGCGGTGCTGCCCCCACTTCCCCGCCATCGGTCGCCTTCCTCTGTGGGAGACAGGCGTGGGGTGCAATTGCTTGGCTGGCCTGGGCCTCCACCTGTGGACACCGGCTGGGTGGCCTGGGCCTCCCTCTGAGCGGTCCCCAGATTGATCACCGTGCAGAGGGAGTTCCTACCCACCCGCTGCAGCACCGCTGGCCTAGGGCCAGGTAGCCTGGGCCAGGTGGCCTGGGCCTCTGCTCCACGATCAATCTCCCAGCAGAGGGAGGCTCCACCCACCTGGTCAGGGCTCCAAGATTGATCAACGCCAGAGGGTGGCCTGGGACTCCCTCTTTGGGGTGATCACGGAGCTCCCCCCCACCATCGATTGCCCTGCCGGTGGCCTGGGCCTCACTCTGCGGAGCGATCGCGGGGCTATGGCGGGGCCCCCTGACCAATCGCATTGCACCTGCCTTGGCAGGCCTGGCACCAGTGCGTGTCATAGCGTGGTTGTCCAGAAGGTTGTCTGGACCGTTGTTCTGCTATTCAGTCGTTTGGTTGATTTGCATATTATGCTTTTATTATTATAGATGTCTTTGGACAAAAGATGTGTAGGTGAACCTTGATAAACTGAGGACCAAATGTAGCATAATCTGGGGCATCAGACTGTGATGAAGGCCTTACTGTGCCATTCATTTTGACTTGGTAAAACTATCCACTGATTGCCCAATGTAAGCAAGATGCTCGTTTGTTGGACAAGGCTGATACCCAGCACCTTTGCTCAGAGAGATTTAGATAAACTGATTGTAGAATTGACAATGTGGTTGAATCACAAAGTCCACAGTAAGCTTACTACCAGTATTTAAGTGAATGCTGATGAAAGATATAGTCCAAAGTTATACTTCTCTTCTAATCTGAGATCTTGGCAGTTTTTCATAGAGTATGGGCAGAGGTTTTTTCTGTAATGCATAGATAAAGGGGTAATTATTTTAGTGGTATCTCATTGTGATTTCATTTTCTTTTTTGTGGATAGAGGGTTAATTTAAGAAAAAGTATGTAATTGTGCCAATAAGAAAGCTGGCCTACATGTGAAGGAAAGAATATGGATCTCACCAAGAGTTTGCTGTAATTCATACAACTGGTCTGCATCTCTCTTTTTTTAATGATAAAAGAATAGACTTTTAAAAATTAATAGTACCTATTATAATTGTGAATAGAAAACATGCTTTTATAGAAGCTAAATATTTGATTACAATTTTGACAAAATTTTCACAGAATTTGATTGACAAGAGAAGAGGTAGTAGTACATAATTTTATAAACTCATCTAATATGGGATTTGCTGAATATACTATTGTTTTAAATTAAAATAGTTTTAATTGGAGATTACTTTTTAATTTTTATTGAATTTATTGGGTGTGGCTTTAGTTAGTAAAATTATGTAGGTTTCAGGTATACAATTCTATAATACACTATCTGTATTGTGTGTTCACTACCCCAAGTCAAGTCTACTTTCATCAGCATTTATACCCCCTTTACCCTCATTTTTCTCTTCCCCCACTGCCCTTTCCCTCTGGTAATACTATACTGTTGTCTGTGTCTATGAGGTTTTTTTGTTTTTGTTTTCTTAATCCCTTTACCTTTTCCACCTTATATGGACTCATTAGACTCCAACTGGAACATTCTACATGGAATAAGTCAGCTGTGTTGATGGTGGTATCTGTCTTCAGGACTTGAAAAATGCCTACTCTGAGAGCTAGACTTCATATTTCTCCATTCCATGGCCCCTAGACACACACACTGCCTCTTGCCACTTGAGTTTGAATTTGCAGGTCCTCAACATCCAAACTGAGTCTTGCCAGACAACCTAATGAATTCATCTTCTTCTCCCTACCCTTTTTGCCACTTTAGTGCTAATTTTCCCTCCCCTCAGCCTGTGCTAATGGAGGCCTGGGAGCAATTCCACTCTGAGTGGCCCCCAGAGGTCTAGCCTGGAGGAGGAAGAGTCAGGCATGGAATTCTAGAGTGCTGAACTGGCGCCATCCAGGCGCTGATGGCATGCTTCCTGTTTTAGGAAGCTCTCCATTTCCCCAGGGCTCTTTCCTTCCTAGAGAGCTCAACATGTTAGAAAGTTGTCCTTGATGCTGAAGTGCCACAGGCCTCTATGGACTATCCATCCTTGAGTTCCAGCTCTCTCCCCTGGAACCACAGAGGAAACATCTACTGACACCCATAGGTCTTGAGATGTTTGAAGGGCCTCTCATTTGTGTTCAGCCTAATAGCTCAGATTTTTTTCAACCATTTTTCATAATGTATGCTTTTCAGACTCTTCTCCAACTTGGTCCTTATTCTCTGACTATCCATGGTAACCCTACTAGCAGGCTGGGATTGCCGGCTGCTTTCTTGGATGCTGCCCTTCTGATAATGTATCCCAAGAGAGCATCAGACCTTTCACAAATAATAATAATACGTGTCACTTTTTGAGCAGTTACTATTTTCAAGGTAGTGTCCCAAAGTGCCTTACATATGTTATGTCATTTAATCTTCATAACAATAGAGATAGGCATTGCTATTGTATTTCCTTGATTCTAGGACACTATTAATGGCAAGACACACCATCAATTAAATTTCAGTCTTTCAGGGAAAATCGACAAGGAAAATACCATCCTATTAAATGTAGACAGGAAGTACAGGAGTCATGTCAGTTTCAGAAAAAGTTTCCACATGTGTGTTGGGGGAGGGGGACAGAAAGTACATCTTAGAATCATGGAAGTATGGTATCTTCATTCTATAGATGAGTAAACCAAGCTTATGGAATTTGAATAACTTGCCACGTCTGTGGACTCGAGAACCGGGACTCACACCCAGCTCAGCTGATTGCAGTGTGAGCTCCCTCTGTTCATGCTACTCCCTCCCAAGGAGCCCTATGCTGAGGTTGGCTCATCCCAACTTCCCAAGGCTTTCTCACAAAACAGCTGTCAGCCCAGGCAACCCCAGCCTGTACTTGTGTGTTTAGACCTCAATGCAGGCATCTACCTTTATTCTTGCTGGTGAACAACTTCCTGCATGTCCCTTTCCCCATCTTTTTAGAGTATTATTACCAGATCAAAGAGGATAATGGTTTTTGTGGCTCTACAAACATATTACTAAATTATGCCTGAAAGTGGCAGGTGCATTAACAATGCCACCAGCAGTGAGGTTGGTTTAGCACACTTGTTACAAGTTTTTAATGTAATCTATTACTGGTCTCATTTGGACTGGGAATTTGGGTCCGTTGTGGGAAACTCATGCATTTAATTCTCTCCTGGGATTCCTCAGGAGGAAGCCCCCATCCTGGGAGGACCCAGGCCTTGGGTTACCCCGTCATTGCTTCCTCATAGTTAGTATACACCTCCTGTTTCTGTGGCCTCTGGACTCAGCTCTCAGTCAGAATCCTCGGGGACGCACTGCCCTAAACTTTGCTCTGCTTCCTGCTTGCCCTCTGACTTTGAGCAGGCCCATGTCTTTCTTTTTTCTTTTATTGTAAAACCCTGAGTTGTTTGATGCAGTTTATTGAAAATCCAGAGGCTGATTCATGACAGTAACAATAAGTGGGTAGAGAATTAAAAGCAGTTTGTTTGTTTTTTAGATCCATTGTGGTTGATGGCACGCCTTCTAGGAGATATCTGGATGATTAATTAGCAAGAAGTCCATTCTAATTGCTCTGCTTCTCCCTAGATGAAGACAGGGAGGAAGTAGGAAGTGTCAAGAATGTATAATTGAAGGCTTTAAGGAGAAGAAACTGCCTAGTAGATTTCAAATGGCAAAAGGAAAAAAAAAAAAGGAGGAAGAGAAGGAATTTCCACCCCTGTACAATATATTCTCTTAGTTCCATAGCATTGCAACTAGGAAATAAATATTCTTTTTATTTTTAAAACAGGAATGAAGGAAAAAGTCAAATACACATCTTACCTTCTACTAAGACCACTTTAAGTTATGTGCATAGCTTTTAAATGTGGTTATTGGGTTTCATAACTCCGTTTAACAGGTTTGAAATACTGAACAGAAGTTAACTCCCTCAAATGCTTCTTTAGATTCTGACTCATGGCCCAGCTTAACTCAGATCTCTTGTGAGAGGATGGTCACTGTCTGCACATTTGGCTAAAAATACAGGCCACTTTCTGCAAAATGTCGGTGTGCCACTGAAAAAGAAAACCACAGACCACATTGAAATAGTTCAAGTTTAAACTAAAATTTAAGTTTATTTTAGTGTACGGTGCTTTAAACATGTGTTAATGTTTAAAAGGATCAAGTTACCTTGATAAGAAGTGACTCCGGGATTGTGACTGAAGGTGGCAGATATTACAGATCTTGAGTGTTATCAATTCATAGCACAGCTCGACCCTCGGCCTGATAAATGTGATTCAGTATTTGCCAAAGACTTCATATATTTTTATGTGCTTCAAGAGACATGCTTCCAAAGACACAGGTTTTGAAGTTTTGGAAGGGAGAGGAACTACAGGTATACCCCTATAGTTTCAGTTTTGCCTTTATGATCCCTGGGGATCTTTATAGGTCCTTTATGATTTGTAATTTTATAAATCAGTGAGGTCCTGATGCAGCCATAGCAAGTTGCTTTTGTTCTCACTGAGTCTAACACTTCTGTCACATTTTTCCTCCTCAGACCTCCTTTCTTCCTGCCATTAAATCAAATAGGTCGTTTGGAGCTGGTCTAAACCAGTGCCCTTCCAATGTTGTCCATAGGCATCACTGGGGTATGTTGGTAAAATGCAGATTCTGATTCTGCGATGGGGCTCAGGTTCTGCATCTCCAACCAGCTTCATGATGATGCCTGTGCTCCAGGTCCCTGGACCACACTTTGAGTAACAAGGATCTCAATTCTCCTAGGGAGACAGGTGGTGGGAAAAGGTGAGCGATAAAGCAAACTTTAAGTGAAACAGCCTCACATGTTCATTGATGACGATGCTTACTTTGGGGGGGAGGTGCCCAGTTGAGTTCAGAGAGGCAGCAGTGCACCTGGATTAAGAACCTTAGCCCTGCAGTCCTCTCTCTGCCACCCAACAGTTGACTCATATGGGCATATTGCTAATCTCTCTAAACCTTAGTTTCTGTAATTGTGACATGCAGATAATATAAAAATCTACTTTATAAGGTTAGTAGAGGCCCGGTGCACAAATTCATGCATGGGCGGGGTCCCTCTTGGTGGCCTACAGGGATCGGGCCGAAACCTGCAGTCCAACGCTGCCTGCAGCTCCTACCTGCCCCTCCCGCTCATCCCGGCCCC
This sequence comes from Myotis brandtii, assembly GCF_000412655.1. Classification (NCBI taxonomy): domain Eukaryota; kingdom Metazoa; phylum Chordata; class Mammalia; order Chiroptera; family Vespertilionidae; genus Myotis; species Myotis brandtii. The sequence continues at coordinate 1,198,619 of NW_005355087.1, forward strand.
ACTGTGCCTGCTGTGGGTTCGCGCCCAATCAGTCCGGATCGGGAGAGGCCAGCCATGAGTCCTGCATCTGGCACCCTTCCACAGGGAGTGGCCTGCAGGATAGGGCTGAAACTGGCTCTCTGACATCCCCCGAGGGGTCTCGGATTGCAAGAGGGTGCAGGCCAGGCTGAGGGACCCCACTGATGCACGATTGGGCTGGGGAGGGACCGCAGAGGGCTCCGGGCATGTCCAGCCCATCTCACTCAGTCCCGATCAGCCGGACCCCAGCAGCAAGCTAACCTTCCAATTGGAGCATCTGCCCCCTGATGGTCAGTGCATGTCATAGTGAGCAGTTGAGCAGCCTTAGCATATCATTAGCCTATTACTCTTTGATTGGTTGTTCGGGTGTTTTGCCATTAGGTCTATTTGCATATTACCCTTTTATTATATAAGATCATGATGTTGAAATGATATAATACATATAAAGTACTTAGTAAGTGCTTGTTAAATGTAAGCTAGAAAGCATTTATTCAATGCCAACTGCATGCTTAGAATGTTAGGGTAGGTAGGTAAACATGAAAAGTACCTCTTTAATTTCAACAGGAATTGAATTGGTTTACTTGGTAGCAGGGGTGGAGGTGAGGGAGGGTGGGGAAACCCCTGGAGTCAAGATTAGATCTAAAACTTTAAACTCCAAGGGCAGGGCCCTTCCTGCCTAATTCTTTCTATGTGCTCTTTGGCTGTTTCTTACGATGTGTAACCATATTATGCAAACCTGGTTCAGGCAACTTTAAGTGAAGCCCATGTGCTGAGTCACAGTGGATTTGATGTGTTCTAACCTTCAAAACCAAAAGTGAGTTATGTTTGGTTTCTTGGGTTTGTGCGAGTTATCTCCGAGGATAGAAGTTAAAGGATAGGTTTTTGTTTTGCTTTTATCAGCTGAATTGTTTTGCTTAATCAGCCAGAACTAAGTGGTATCAAAGGACAGGCATAATCAATTTCTATTCTAATGGCTCAAATTCTGAGCATACAACTGCCTTCCACTTGGGCATCTACCTCTTTAAAGCAATTTTGAAAGGGCTCTGTCTTTGCATCTTAGTTGTTTTTTTAATACAGACTAAAGAAAGTTCACCTTGACTCTTTTCCTACCAGCACAAATGCATGTGTGCCTGTGAGGAGCTGGGCACTTTACTTTCCATCCACCTTTTGTACTTTTCCTTGGAACCCTGTCTTGAAAAGGAAATGATCACTGACCCAGAATTTGCCTTTTCTTTATCTAATTATTTCTCTAGTTATTGAGATTTGTGAGCCTATTTCTTTTTTCTTTTTTGAGCTTGCAATAGTTCTCTGTGTGATGCATACTTTTGTAATTTTTAAAAAAGATATTGGTTTGGTGAAAACTCCCCAGTGTGATGCTGTGTTTGTGAAAACATAATAATCTCACTGAACAGAGCCTCACATAGTGAAAACAGTGGAGTTAAAGCAAAATGGAATGTAGGCATTGACAGATTGCTTTTTAAAAATGTTTTGATAATGTGTTTTTTTGGGGGGGTGTCTATTTTTGTAATAAGAAATATAGAAGTATTTTTCCTGCTGATTATTCTTCATTGGGAACAAGGAAAATTACCTCTTCTTCCTTTAAGCATTGATATATGTTGATTGATCTTTTTTTACAACTCTGTTCATTATTTCTGTATCTTTGCAGATCTTTTAAAAATATTTTTATTGATTTCAGAGAGGAAGGGAGAGGCAGAGAGAGATAGAAACATCAATGATGAGAAAGAATAATCAATTGGCTGCCTCCTGCACTTGGGATCAAGCCTACAACCTGGGCATGTGCCCTGATCATGAATCAACCATAACCTCCTGGTTCATAGGTCAATGCTCAACTACTGAGCAACACTGGCCGGACTCTGTGAAGATCTTTTTTTAAAAAACAACAACAGCTTCATTGGGAAATAATTTGCAAACTCTAAGATTCACCCATTTAAAATGTATAGTGCAAAGGTTTTAGTATAGTCACAGAATTGTCTTTGTAGATATTTTCAAGTACATTTTTCTTTTGTCTTTCTACTGTGTATGTCCAAATCCCTCCATTTTACTATTTCTTCAATGGCTTTTGTTACAACTTAACAGTTTTTGGTAAATATAGGTGCCATAACAATGAACTCTTAGAGCTGCTAACTTAGGAACTTCCTGATTACATTGTGGCTTTTCATTAACTTTATATTAGTGCTGTTTTCATGATGAATCAATATCTGTCAACTATGCCATGTGTTATCGAGCCTGGTATGTTTCTCATTACTCCTCTCTCCTTACTTCTTCCTAAGCCTCACCCTCCAAATACCCAGTTTAGCTCGCTTACCTGAAATATCGCATTGTTTCTCAAATGTGACAGTACTGAACTCTGATGGTCCTATTAAGGCCTTACTTCACATGGTTGTAACTCCTCTGGGGATCATCGTTCACTATAGTGACTCTTATAAAGAGAGCGGAGCCGGTTTTCTATTTAGCCCTGTATCCTTTTTATTTGAGAAAGAACACCATTGCTTAGCTGGGTAATAAGAAAATAAACAATTGAAAGGGATGTTACTTATTCTACAAAACCTAGAATAAGTAACAAACTTACTCTTATTGAATACCTTGTAGCTCCAGGCCTGTTTTGGGCAGCCCAAACTTACTCTTATTGAATACCTTGTAGCTCCAGGCCTCCCTCATCAAGAGCAGGGATGGGAGGTGGTGAATGGAGACCTTTGAGTTAAAGTCAAAATGCTTTCCCATCACCTGCTCTGTGCCCTATGCCCAGCTATACTGCACTTTTCTTATTGTTTCCTTCAACCTGCCATGGCTATAGAGATAAAATATAGTGGTCACATTGAAGACATATTTAGAATTTGGCAGGACTCATTCATTGACTGGATAGAGAGAGTTAGGGAAAGACAACTGCTAAGGATGAATTCCAGGATTTGGTTTATGCAGCCGGCTAGATAATGTTTTCAATTCATTCAGGATGGAAACATAGGAAGAGGAAAAGTTTTGGAATGTGGGAGATGATGAATTCTATTTTGAGCATATTAAGTGTGCCCAGTAGGGACGCTCATAGGCAGTTGGCTCTATAGATCTGAAGTTTAGGAAGAAGAACAAGGCTGGAAACAGTTACTGAAAGCCCAGGGGACATGAGTAACTGGGAATACAGAGATGGCCTCTGCTTTCAGGGAGCTCCTAGCCTTTTAAGGGAGACAGAAGCCAAGAAGAAGGGAGTATACTCAATGGTGATGTTACCTGGGAGCCATAGGAACAGCAAGAAAAGGAAACAGCAGCACATATTGTAACGATTAGAATGAAATGGATCACCCTGACAGGTGGGCAGAGTGGGAAAGAATGACCCTAGGATCCTGAAGAATACTAGCATATACATGTTGAACAAAAGAACAGCTTCAAGGAAGATTCCACCTCAGTGGCTGGAGAGGGAGTAGGAAAACTAGAAGCGTGTGGAAACATGAAAGTCAAGAGAAGGGACTCTTGAGAAGAATAGGGTCAAGAGTTATGCAACAAAAGGTTTAAGTGAGATAAGAATGGGGAGGGATTGCACAATATTCAGGTGGGAAAGTTGGTAGAGTGTAGAGGTGGAAGCCAGTTGCAATGCGTTGAGGAATGAGGGAGGAGTGATGAACTATAAAGGGGTAGCAGACAACTTTACTAAGACGTTGGCCTTGAAAGGGGGGTAAAAGAGATAGCTGGACAGGCTCAGCTGAGGCTGGAGTCCATAAACACTAGTCCATGCAACGGAATGCTTTTTCCACATTCATGTTTGGAAACTGGGGGTAGGAGCCCAGAAGACAGATAGTTGGATTAGCCCAGGATTGAGTTTTTCCAGATGATGGCAATGTAAGGACAATAGGACTAGTGAGTCGAGGTTTTCAGCAAGAGAGGAGTCAGAGTGATGGATCATGTGCTGTGGGCTGGATGAACAGGGCATGAGGCCTGGAGGGGCTCAGGGAGCATTAACAGCTTGCTGGATTCAGTAGTTGCTGTCTATCAAAGGTTTTCTTGGATAAAAGCTGCTTTCACTGCTGTTCCACCAGATAGGATGGTGATTACCTGGTTTTAATAATGAGAGAGTCACAGGGAAGATCTGTCACCATTTCATCATAAGCCATATTTTTAGATTTCTTTTTTCAAGTTTGGTGGGAGTGTATAATTTTTGGTCATCCATCCCACCGAAGGAAGGTGGAAGTGGTATCTCTGTTGTTCTGGCTGTGTTATTTCCTTTTCTGGATTTATTTCCTTTGTCAAAACTAAGTGGAGTTCATTTATGTTCCTTCTAATAAGTAGTTTGGTTCAGCAAAAGGCAAGCAGACTAGTTTCCAGATATCAGGTTGCAAAGCAGAGAGTTTATGGAGTATATTTTACATTTGAATACGAAGAGAAGAGCTTATAGGGAATGGAAAGCAAGGAATATGAAGTTCAGGGACAGAATCTGAGTCTCAGATCAAGCTCTTACACAGGATGACCTCAGTCATACCTCTTAATCATTTTGAATCATTGCTTCTTCAGCTGAAATGAGGATTAAAAATAATGCTGTTTGCCCTACAGGATTAGGGAAAATCAAGTAAAATGCACATGTGAAAAGTGTTTTGTAATCTGGAAAGCATTATGCATGGGTTCCCTGTTCCGCCTGTACTGTGAGCTGTTCTAGGACTTACTCATATTTATTCATTTCTCATTTGGTCTTCAAACAGTTATTGAGAGCTCAGTAGTCACTAGGAACTAAGGATCTAGAGATGACCTCTCCCTTCGGGGAACTGAGAGTCTTCTAGAGGAAACAGAGGCCAAATGGGAAGGAATGTTCTCAATGAACTTACCGAGATGCTGTACAAGCACTGAGGAGAGGCATCCAAACCAGCCTGGGAGGCCAGGGCAGGCTTGCTGGAGGAGATGGTCCTGAGGCAAATCTGAATGAATGATAGGCTTTAATTAGGCAAAGGAAGAAATTGGAGGAAGGCAAAGCTGAGAGAGAGAGAGAGAGAGAGAGAGAGAGAGAGAGAGAGAGAGAAGGAAGCCCCTTTGGGAGGCTGAGCAGTCAGACAGCATGGAGCATGTTTGGTCAATCCAGCTGAACAAAGAAACATAATACCTTTGAAAGCTTGGTTATGAAGTCACAGCGAGAGAAGTGAGAGGTAGAGGGGAACATACATGTAACTGAGATGCTTGAGAATGTTTTAATGGTCGTAGGAGAAAACCATGAGAGCAGGGAGGTTGATAAGGGAGTTGATTAATGGCCTGTTGAGAGGAGGATTGGAAACAAACACAGATGAGAGACAGGAGAGGTGGGAGGAGGAGCCCTCTTCTCTAGTTTTGTTGGGAAGGAGGCGAATACATAGGGTAAGGAGAGGAGTAATGAGAAATTCCTTCCCCAAAGCCCGTGTTTTCACGGTGCGGTAAATGCATGAGGCCACTTTGTATCCCCAGAGCCTAGCACGGTGCTCAGCACATTGTGGTTGCTCAGTCAATGCCTACCGAGTGATTTACCATCATCCTGAGTCGCTTGAGAAACCCCGAAACACAGCCCGATTGGAAAGCAAGCTGGCTTGACAGGCCGGCTGGTACAGACTGCCTCTCTGCCGTTCACTGGAGTCTGACAGGCTGTCTTTCAGTTTGCCATGTCTCGTTAGCATTGATGAGATCCAGATGTGGCGGAGCCAGGTGTCACTGGAAAGCTCTGTTCCTTAGTCACAGTCACAGGAGTGGCTGTTTCTTGCGCAAGAACCAGTGAGGCTGGCAGCCTGTCCACACCTACTGAGCAGAGTCTGGCTGCAGCTGAGACAGAAGTGGTTTATCCTGTCTGTCTGGTCGTCATTCTTACACACCTTGGATATGGTCCAAAGCTGCATTATATGGGAAAAAAATCTGCTCCTGAAACAGACTTGTGCGAGCATGCAGGGTACAAAAGAGTTCTAGGCTCACCTCTGCTTCCTCTGCGTGACCCTGGGCCTCTTTCCTCTTAGTGCATTGAAGGGGTTGGACCAAATAAATAACAAGTTTCTCATGTGTAATAGATGTTACTGACCAGATGTCGTATCCTGATTTCATCACTCTAAAGATTGTATCCTCAGTTCTTACCCAGTGTCTACCACCAAATACATGTGCCATACAGGTTCATTGAATTGGATTGCGTGTGCGCACACATACACACACAGTAAAATAGTGCCCATTGATGGTATGATTAACTCTTAATTTAATCAATTTCTTCTCAACAAATGCTAAAGACATGAGATAGATTAGACTTGATTTCTTTCAGAGAAGACAAGAAGCTTAAAGCCTCTGATGTGCAGAGGTTAGAAGAATTAGGAGACCATATCCAGGCTCAGAGGAGAAAGTGGGCTGTGATCACCTAGTGATGCTAGTCATGTGGATGGGATTGGAGAGTCTGGACACAAGTCAAAACATGGTCATTCTGGGATTTGTATGATAGAGAGGAAAGGAATGACAAATGCATTGAATTTCCTACTTTTCTGTGTTAGTGTCTGTTACCAATGTTTTATTTTTTTTTCACTTCACTTGGCTAGCATATCAGTATTTGATGATTGATGTGCCTTTCCTAGTAATGATACTAATAGTAACCATAATATTTATAATATCAACTATGTATTGAGTTCTTACTTTGAGTCAGGTTCTGGGTTAAGTACTTTACATGCAATACTTGACCATCCTATTAGGTAAGATTAGCCTCATTTTACAGATGATAGAACTGAGGTTCAGAGAGACCCAGAGTAATATAAGTAAAGCAAGAGGTTACTAGTTATAAGACTAATAAAAGGCAAAGCCAGAATTAAAACCCCATGTTTTAAACCCAGGTGGCTACTCAGGGCCTGTACCTTGGTTACAGATAAGCCAAAGGAGTGAATAAGGATGGATTGGGGGAGAGGAGTGGGGGTTGAACATGGGGATCTTGTAACAGGTTAAACCCAGTAGATTCAAAGTTCTCACCTAATTTTTAATTGACTAGTAATTTTTAAAAATACAGCTAAGAGTTTTGAGTGCTTATTGTATATATTCATGGGGATGATCCAGCTTCTTGTCCCTAAAAGTTTACAATATCACAGAGAACATGAGGCATGCTCCCAAACTTCTGAGATACTTCTATGCCACCAGAGACATAGAAGCCAAGTGCTGCGAAGCTTACTCAAGAGAGATGTTACCTGTACCTTTGTGGGAGGGGTGGAGGAGAGCCAGGAAAGTGTTAGCAAGAGTGAGTGTGGAAAGTCTCATCATGCAGAGAAGTGGAGGAGGGGCTATTTAAAGTAACAGGAGAACATGCATGGGTGGGGGGAAGTCCAGGGCCTAATGTATAGCTTAGTGCATAATTATAAATCAAACACTACTGTAACCTCTGCTCAGGTCCAGAAACAGACTTTTGCCAGCCACTCTGGAAGCCCTTCCCACATGCTCTGTCTCAGTGCCACCCCCTGATCCCCACAATCATCACTACCCTTGTGTTTCGTTATAATTTTGTCACTAGAGTGTGCATCCCTAGACACTAGAGTTTAATATTGTCTGTTCATTTTTTAGAAGTCATTCTTCCCCTTTGTTCTTCAGATTGGACCGATTCTATTGGTCTGTCTTCAAGTTCACTGGCTCTTTCTGTCATTGCCATTTTGATGTTAAGCCCATCTAGTGATTTTTTTTTTTCCTGCTGAAATTTTCCTATTAGTTTGTTCATCAAAAGCAGTTTCCTTTATATCCTCGAACATGTTATAATAGTTGCTTTAAAAATCCTTGTCAGATACTAATTAAACGTCTCAGGATGGGTCTCCATCAATAGCCATTTCTCTTCAGAACACATCACATATATCTTTTTCTTCTATGTCTAGTAAGTGTAGGTGACATGTGACTAATAGATTGCAGAAACTCTGGATTCAGTTATGTTTCTTTCAAGAGTTTTTTGCTTGTGTTTTTTGTGTATTGAAAAATAGTAGGCATTTAACTTGGCTGGACTTATATTACACACTCTATATTTCTGCAGTAGCAGAAATCTCTGTTGAAATAATTTTAGTATGATCTGAGTTGCCTTGGAGTGTACCTCTTGCCTGCATGATTCAAAGGTTAGTATATGCAGAATTTGACACCACCCCCCTGTGTGGCTCTCTTCTTTCCAGGACTTCCCACTTCACTTTTCAGCTTTTGTGATTGGCATGAAACCTGTTCTGTGGTTCTTCAAGCCAGGAAGATTATGGATTTTCTGAGTTTTAGTTACCCAACTTGGCATGGACTCGGTCTGCCCTTAGACAAAAACAGTAACATTCCTTTCTTCCAAATATTAATTCCCTTCCAGTGTCTGCTTGCTTTTGACTGTTCTTTAGGCAGCTATTTTTTTTTTATATTTTGTCCATAATTTATAGTCATTATCCGTGGAATGGCTCATCTAATAGGAGCAAAACCTCCCCCATGACTAAAACCCAGAAGTTGTGATCCTGGATAATTTTGATGTAAAATTTTATTTTTTTGTTACCACAATTCCATGTAGTTTCTTCCCAGGGCTGCTGGGCATACGTCTTTTGGTTTCTTTTATACAGATAGTATAGTTCTTGATGGCTCTAGGTTTTTTATAGGAATTTCACTTCCAGGCCCCTGCCTTCCATAGTCCTGAGATCATGTCTCCTAACAGCCATGTGGGGACAGAAAAGTAATCCCAGACCCTTTATCCAAAATCAAAACCCTTTGGGCTTCTTCAGCTTCAGTTCCAATATATCCATCTGACTTTAATTTGTTTCTTCATTCTTAGAAACTGAAAGCATTCCTTCATTATTGTTTTTGTTGCTGCTCTCTCTCCTTTTATCCTTCACTACATATTTTCTAAAAATGATTACAATTTATTCAGCAGTTCTATGTTTGTAGTGGGAAAGGGAGCACCTACATTAGTTTAATCCATTTTGTTTCTAGATGTTTGTAGCAGTGTTTTCTACAGTGGGCAACGTAAGACCATCTCCTGAATACAACTCTGGCTGCTAATTCCTGTATTCAGGAGGGGACTGAATTATGGTATGGATACATGATATTGGACAGAGGTCTCTTAGCTCTTAGAATAGCTGAGGATATAGGACCTACAAACATTATTTCAGCATTTACTACAGCCCAAACTCTAAGCCACTCACTTTATACCATTTAATTCTTACAACTCCTTATTTTAATAGTATTACCTCCATTTTACACATTTGGAGGCTGAGACTTAAGAGCTGTAAATAACTAGTTTTACCATAAGTCAAGCTCGTTGACTCAAAATTATATATTTTCCATGGTACTCTGCTGCCTCAACAAACATTTTTTGTAAGTATTACACATAGGTAAAAAGTTGAGATTTGCCGTGTTTACCAGTAGTTGTGACAAAATTTGAGAGCTCATTAGCAACAGAGAATGTCTAGAGGAGTTTACCCATGTGTTTGCCAGTTTCATTCTTCTCATAGGTGAAATTCGTGGATCATTGAAACACTAATTAAACTGACACTAACAGATTGTTTGCTCATTCCTTTGGAGGAAAGTGAAAAAATGAGTCAGAATTTCAACAGTTGGAAAGCATTTTAATGTTTAACAAGGTCAATATGAGGGAACATAGCTTCTTCTAGCTAAACGGGACTGATATCATGAGATACAAAGATCAGTATTAAGAAAAAGAATCAATAATAGTAGAAATGATTATATTAAAACCCTTGAATTAATATCTATAGATCTGTGATTGACATGTTTTTGTTCAAAACAACATTGTGTTCAATAAGAAAAATCTTTATTCAATATTCAGAGCTAGTGAAAGAAAATTTTTCTTAAAGTCATTTTTAAAAAATAACTTTTTGCTTTTCAATTATAGTTAAGACACAATATTATATGCATATCAGGTGTACAACATATTGTGATTAGACATTTATAAGACTTATGAAGTGATAACCCCAATAAAGCTAGTACCCTCTGACACCATACATAGTTATTACAATATTACTCACTATAGTCCCGATGCCGTACTTTACATCCCTGTGATTGTTTTATAACTGGCAATTTGCTCATTTTAATCCCTTCTTCTTTTTCACCCATCCCCCCAAGACACCCTCCCATCTGACAACCACAAAAATGTTCTATCTACAAGTTTGTTTCTGTTTTGTTTGTTTGCTTTGAAGATTCAACATATATGTGAAATTATATGGTATTTGTTTTTCTCTGTCTGACTTATTTCACTTAGTATAGTACACTTTTGGTCCACGCATGTTGTCACAGATGGCAAGATTTCATTCTTTTTGTAGGGCCACGTAATATTTCATGTCTCTATGTACTACCTCTTCTTTGTCCATTAGTCTATCAATGGACAGACACTTAGGTTGCTTCCATGTCTTGGTTCTTGGTAATGCTGCCGTGAACATAGGGAAACAAACGTCTTTTTGAGTCAGTGCTTTGGGTTTCTTTAGATAAATACCAAGAAGTGGAATTGCTGGATCTTCTTTGTTTCTTGATATAGTCTTTGTTTTAAAGACTATTTTGTCCAAAGTAAGTATTGCTACCCCAGCTTTTTTTGTTTTCATTTGCATGAAATACCCTTTTCCATCCCTTTACTTTCAGCCTGTTTTTGTCTTTCAAGCTAAAGTGGGTCTCTTATAGGCAGCATAAGTAGGTACTATATAAGTTTATTTATTTATTTATTATTTTTTTCTTTATTGATTAAGGTATTACATATGTGTCCTTATCTCCCCATTTCCCCCCCTCATCCCCTCACCCCCCTGTTGTCTGTGTCCATTGGTTAGACTTATATGCATGCATACAAGTCCTTTGGTTGATCTTATATGAGCTTATTTTTATTTCTACTATTTACTTCAGCACAAAATGGATTTCTGCAGGAGATAGGATAATTCAGTGGTTCCTAGCTGGGCTGGTTCCTAGCCCAAGTTTCCTGGATAATAGAGCCCAAACTAAGGTAGGCTTTACTGAAAATAGCAAGAGTGAGGGGAGAAGAGAAGAGAGGCAGGGATATACGTAAGACAGTGCATTAACATAGCTTCACAAAACTCAGCTAATTGATTGGTCACATAGGATAGCTTCCAGACTGGCTGTGCTAAACATAAGAAATATTTATCCAAGACTTACTATATCACTAGAGATTGAATTTAGTACTTGAATCCACATTTATGAATTTTGCGTTTCAGGGAGCAAGTCAGTTCTATACAAATAATTGCTGTATAATGTGTTTGGGGAGATGATGGAGTATGGATCCACCAATTAATTTTCCATCATCATGAAAAATGGTAAAACAAGAAATCCTCATGACTCGATCAGTCAAGGAGGAATGCAGAGAGGCATACATCTGTCAGATGCTTAACAACCCTATTCTCACAGGTTGTGTGGCTTGGTTCCCACCCCTCACCCCCCACCCCCACAACCATTCACACACAACTCCTGAGAAAGTCAGGTTCCAGCATTTTCCCTGAATTAAGAAGTTTCAGGATGAGCCAGTGTCTTTGTAGGTCTAGCCAGAGGTGGGTGGAGCCCAGGCACCGCAGTCACTGGAGCTCCTGCTGTGGCATATCATAGAGGTTGTGCCAAAGGCCTGCCCTCAGCCAGGAAGGAGGACAATGGCTGGGGGTGTTAGGAAAGAGGTGAGAGTGGTGGTGATGGGGATGTCCATTGAGCCAGTGGCAGAGGCCAGGGAGGCAGGTGGGACAGAGCCATCCTGTGCAGTCCATACATGGGGGCCAGCCCCACCCCTCCAATGGTACAGCCTCAGGAAGCTGCTGTGGCTCCACATCCTTGATTCTAAATGAGATTGTTGTAAAGATTAGAAGTGATACTTGTAATGTGTGTTCAATGACTGGCCCAAAGTAGGCATTTAATAAATAACAGGTAATATTTTCCTCTCCACTCATATTTGAAATAGACATAAATTTCTCTTAACATTTGGGTATGTCTCTGGAAATAAAACATCTGTTTGAATTCAAAGATATGACTGAGATGAAGTAGAATAAGCTAGTTAGTACTGCAAATAGGGTGCTATTTAACCCTAGGACATATCACAGGAAATGACTAAGAAAGCTCATAGTAGAGATTAAAGGCCAAACAAGGAGGTCAAAGAATTTAGGCAAAATCATGAGAATCGAGGAATGATTTAACGCTAAAAATGCTTTATATAACTATAGGTTTGTTGTTGTCTTTAGGTAGGGAAAAGAGAGAACACGGGCTCCCATCCTGTTCTGTGGAGCCAGGAAGTCCAGATCATTTAGTACCATCATCTCCAATTATGACATCTGGGGAAAAGAAGCACTGTCAGTGTTAGGCCAAATGGAGACTTTGATAGGAAACCAGGAAAGGAAGCTAAGTATGTGGGAGTTCACTGGGCTTTGGTGGCTTCAAGATCAGATGAAATATGAAGCCCAGAGGGAAGACAGTGTTTGGTTATCACACTTAATAGCAAATCTACACTGTGTCCATTTCATAGAACAGAAGCTGAACCCTGGGAGATTGTTAATTGCCCAGGTTACACTGATGATAAGCATAAAACGAAGCTAGGTCATCTGACCTGTCCCTTATATCACTGACATGTTATTGTCTGTCCAAGGTTCATAGGAAGCCCTTTATAGATACTTGTGGAACTAATGTTCTTTTTTATAAAAAAATAACAACCCTCAAAAATCTAGTAAACATCAAGAGTCATTTTTTTTCAATGTGTTATTTTCTCAAAATATATAATCTGGAATGTGAAATATGGTATCATTTACTTTTTCCAAAGTCAGCTAAACCCAAGAAATATTTATCCAAGACTTACTATATCGCTAGAGATTGAGTTTAGTACTTGAATCCACATGTATGAATTTCGCATTTCAGGGAACAAGTCAGTTCTATACAAATCATTGCTGTATGTGTTTGGGGAGGTGATGGAGTATGGATCCACCAATTAATTTTATCATCATGAAAAATGGGAAAACAAGAAATCCTCATGACTCAGTTCAGTTTTAAATGACCTAATTATAATTCATTTTACATTCATACCTTAAGATGTGATTTTTGGTTTAAAAATCCATTGTATTTGTTTCTCTTCGTAAGCACAAATAACATATTGAAAACCAAAGGGGGGACTTTTGCATGTTATTTTAGAAAGGAAAGCAAGAACTAAATCACAGCCCTAGCCGGTTTGGCTCAGTGGATAGAGGTCAGCCTGCGGACCGAAGGTTCAGTTCTGGTCAAGGGCATGTACCTTGGTTGCAGGCTCCTCCCGGGCCTTGTTTCTCCCTGTCTTTTCCTCTCTCTTCCACTTTCTCTAAAAATCAAAAACCAATGGAAACATATTGTCAGGTGAGGATTAAAAAAGAAAAAGAAGAAGTAAATCATAGTTATTTTCACAGAATGAATCTTGAGTTTTTTGTTATTGCCGTTCCCCCTTTGAATTGTTTTATTCCAAGTATATGTAAAATAAGGAGCAGAGTCTTCTGGTGTCAACCCTGCTGCCACCCCCAGTTCCACCTCTGGCTGGGTAAATAGCTGGACTTTGGAGTCAGATAAACCAGGGTGGGTCCAGCTCTATCACTTCCCAGCTGAGTAGCCCTGGGCAAGTTGCCCACCCTTTCTAGGCTTCTCATCTTAAAAATGGGGGTAACAATGGGACCCAGCTCCTAAGATTGTTGTGAGGATTCAGTAAGATCATGCAATTAATTTCTTTGGTATAATGCCTGGCATATGGTATATACTCAGCCAATATTAGCTAATGCTAATATTTATTTTAATATTAATAGTCACGGTTGATAATCTTATTATTGTATTTTGTCTAAGGCAATGTTTATGTATGGGCTATTTGGAAAGGAAAATATCTGCTCCCTTTGATGTTCTACTTCGCAATCGTTTTGAAAATTAAGATCAGAGGAAAACTCTAGCTTTCTCTGATTTCAACACTGCAAAACTGGAGGTAATTAAGTGTTCCCTGCAAAGATTTTTAATTCCAGTATTCAACACCAGAAAAACACACACAACCCTATTTACTTCCCAGATACAGATGCAAACAGAAATAAAACACAGCTGCGGTTATTGCTCCATGGGCACCATCTCTACTTGGTACCAAAAGAGATAATAATCTTGCAGTATAATTTTATAAGGAGGTAACAAAATCAATTACATTATCTCAAGTGTAAACACTGAAGCCCTTATCCTCTTTCTGGTTAAGATAGGCTGTAACTGTGGCAGCTGCTCACCCACTATTATAGATTATTTTAGCTGACAGAAAACAGGGCTAATTAATGAAGATTTGACTAGAAGTATAGATGGCCTTACAGCTTGATATTTAAGAATGATACCAGCAATGCAATTGTTGAATGAGGAGTCAACACAAAGCAACCATGGACACAAGTGAAGGCAGTGATGGACAAATCATTTGGTTCACTTTTCATTATTAAATGGTAAAGTCTTCAGAAAAAAAAACTTGAACAAATCTGTAAACCCTTTGGGTTCACTGAAATTCCACATGATCTTATAAGATTTTATGAACCATACAAATCAAAGGCTAAGAAGAAATTTAGGAGGCTGTAGGGATATGTTGTTTCCATAATTGTAATGACTGGGGGGATAGTAGAGTCTTTCCCAAGATCTGGTGATGAAAGTAGAGAATATATTTTGTTGTTATAGAATTTAAATTTCATATAAAAGATTAATCTGTAGACATTCAAGCCTATAACATAAAATTAGTATTTTGAACCTCTCTAACCAAGTTCATGAGATTTCAGTCAGACAGGTCTGCTTTATGAACTCAACACTGACACAAGTTGACTGCCTTGGACAAGTTACTTAACTAAATCTTTCAGAGCAATCATAAATACCAGGTAGCATCATTGTGAGTATTAAATAAAATAACCGCTAACATTGGGCTTAGCACAAGTAAACACTTGAGGATAAATAAGAGGATTCCTGTGTTTCTTTTCTCATTCTCCTTTAAATTTTTCACATGTTTATGTTTCTTTTCTCTATATCTGAAATAAGATATTTATTTTAGCTTGATCCAGTGACTCTGTAGTGTTTATTCCAATTACATACCGTGTATAGATTATTCTGGTTTCTGTACATCTTAAGTTTAACATTCATTTTTAACATTAACCCTCTGTCCAAAGGGAAAGTCATTTGGAGTAACCCTTGTTTTCCTTTGCTATGCTAAGAACCTTGGCAGAGTTAATCATAAGTCCATTTAATCAATAGAAAATACCTAAACGCTTTATGAATTCACAAACAGCAATGAGATGATATAATTTCTTAATTGTTTTTCCTTGTCTCATTTCCTCTAAAAGTTTTTCATTGCCTTGCATTTTAAATAAAGCAAGACCTGGGTTATGATCAGCATCTCATAAGTGTTTGTTGAATGGAGAGGGAAGGAAATAAATGTTTTAATTGTGAGTAGAAACAACAGCTCCTTAATGGAGGCCTAACAGACTTCAATTAACTTATGCAGGTTAAAGAACATTCTGCCACCTGCTTCCACTATTTATATGAAAACTACTTGGTTTAATTTCTTGGTACAGGAGAAGGGTTATTTATGTGAATTACATTGTAAAGGAAGGCTGAACAATTTATAGCATCTTTTTCCTATAGTTAGGGTTTTAATGTTAGAGGTTCTCTAGAGATGAAATGGCTCAACCTCCTTAATTTATAGAGGAGGAAACCAAGGCCCTGAGAATTTAAATGGCTTCATCTTTTGGTGCTGAGCTGCAAGAGAAATCCATTTCTTCCTCTCCTTTTCATTTGAGTTTGCTCCTTGCCCGAACATGTGCTTTACTAAAACTTCCATCTATCCCAGGGGCACTTATATATCTACACAAAATGTGCAGGAAGATAAAGACCAAGGGTGAGAACATCAACTCTTGGATCAGAGAGAACTGCTTTCGGATCCCTTCTCCTACGTGACCTGGACCAGATTGTCCAAAGTATTTGTCATGTTACCCTAATCTGTTAATGCCTTGGTTTCCTTATCTCTAAAGGAGGGATGACAAACTCTTGTCATCTTCAAAAGAAATAACCCTTCACAGATTTATTATTGAGGCTCAATGTAATAATGCATATAAAGTATTATCACTAAACCAGGTGATGCTAAGCAATAGTATGTTATGACAATATAAATTCGAAGTGGGAGAGAATGTTGAAGGGGAGCAATGTAGACAAGGAGAGTCCTATATTTTGCTAATAGTAAGCCATAGATTTGGCTCCAGGCTTCCTTTCAGCCAACACAGAAAAAGAAACGTGATTGATCACATAGCTCAGATATAACTTAGTTATGTTAATTATATATATCCGGCCAAACCAGAATCACTCTCTTCTACTCCCAGCCAAGATCTCTTTCTATCAGACACAGCAGTATAGGGTTTTAAAGACTTGTTGAGTTACATTAAATGCTGCTCAAGTTTCCAGAGACTATCTCTTAGCATTTCCTGCAGAGCCCTCCAGCTTTTTGATAGCACCTGCAGGACAAAACCCAGCTGTCTTCCACTCAGCACATGCCATTCTCAAGAAGGCCAAGTCCTTGGAGGAGGCCAGGGATGAATTTGAGGTTATGTAGCTTCTTTCCCTCACCCACGTCAGACATTCCTTAGTCATGGGGACCAGCCTTATTATCTTTGCATATTCACTCATTGCATCTCACAGAGAGTGAATGATGGGTGCTCAGTAAATGTTTGTGATTTGCAGTCATAGATGAGCATGTGTGAAGGAGTTACAGGTATGAGAGCCCTCCTCTTTCAGGTCCTGGTTGTAACAGAGAGGTTATTTCAGGCAAGACGGATTTTTCATCCAACTCTGATGACAATGCTCAAGGCTTAAATCTCAGTATTTTAAATGAAAAATGAAATCGATATGAACTCCTCTTCCCTGGGCACTGATGTGCAGTGACTTGTGTTATTAAATGTCGGAATGAAATAGAACCAGTTTTCTTAAAAAAAGGAGAGAAGTATAATTCTAGCACCTCTTGTATCTTTCGGAAAAGGTATATTAATCAATTACCTTTCAAGACATGTACGTCAGTATAACTCATGTAATGGCCAAAACCTATCTCAAAAAGTTAGTATACACCTTGCCTCGAATGTCACCTTCAGAGGAAATGTAGAAAGGTTATGCTATCGCAAAGTTATTTTAAAATCTACATATTGAAATTATTATAAAATGACCTACATTTTCTTTAGAAAAATAACCCTTAGACACAGACAATATGCGGTGAAGGCCTGGGGGGTGGAGTGGAGGGGAGCAAGGTAGAAGGGATCAATGGGGAGGAAAGGAGGACATTTGTAATATTTTTGACAATAAAGTTTAAAAAAAATATTTCAAGTTGCTTATTTTTTATGTTCTTTTTTTTTTGCCATGTATTTGAGTTAATCAGTTCCCTTTTTTTTGAATAATCATTCCCAAACCAATCTCCCCTTGAGTCTCTCTTCACTTATCCAGGTTAATAAAATTGGATGAGATATATGTTAACCTTTACTCAATGTGGTATTTCTTTATCTTGCTTGCTTCCAGTTAGGTATCCAACTCCAGTTTACTTTATAAGCTAGGAGTCCTTTCATGTTAAACAGGAAGATAAATTGAGAGGTTGTTTGAGATAACTGGGGCTTACATAGAGTTGTTTCTATATGCTGTATCTAAACCTGGATTTAAATTGCAAATAGGATTTTATTTGACCAAAATCATAAGTCCTTTTCTTCTTTCCCAGCCCCTTTGCTTTTACCCTGTCCGAAGCCAGCATGTCGCTGAAAACTGAGCCAATAGTAAACATATCTGCGCTGCAGAAAATCGCTGCTGACATGAGTAATTTGATAGAAAACCTGGACACGCGGGAGCTCCACTTTGAGGGAGAGGAGGTGGACTACGATGTGTCTCCCAGCGATCCCAAGACACAGGAAGGTAAAGACGGAGGGCCTGAGCCAGGAGAAGGGAGTTTATCAGGGTGGCTTGGCAGAGCACAGATTTGAAATAACCAGCAAATGACTGATCTTCCTCGCTGATGTCATAACACGGGGCTAAGACTGTTTCGTTAACTGTTTTCTCATCGTTGCACATTACGATTCTTTTTTAAAAAAAAAAAGCCTGCAAAAGGCAAGTTATGCTACTATCATGTATTCTTGCAATATCATTGTGTTCTTGCAATAACTTATTTATTTGTTTTTTAGTGTATATCCCTTTCTCTGCTATTTATAAGACTCAAGGATTTAAGGAGCCTAACGTACAGACGTACCTCTCTGGCTGTCCAATAAAAGCCCAAGTTCTGGAAGTGGAGCGCTTTACGTCTACAGCAAGGGTCAGCGCCTTTATGGACTCAACTTGTATTAGTCAATGTGTACGAATGAACACCCTGACTTCCATTTCCTTTCTCCCAGCTATGCCTGTGTTTTAGCTTTTCACTTGTTTGTTTAGTTTTGTTTATCACTTCCAAGTCCTCATCACCTCTCAAGGTTTTGCTTTCTTCCCATTTAGTCTTTATTCTCATATGCCTCTTTCCCTATCCTGGAAAATACATTAAAAAAAAAAAAGGCAGCCCTGACCGGTTTGGCTCAGTGGATGGAGTGTCGGCCTGCGGACTGGAGGGTCCCAGGTTTGATTCTGGTCAAGGGCATGTACCTCGGTTGCGGGCACATCCCCAGTGGGGGGTGTACAGGAAGCGGCTGATCAATGTTTCTGACTCTCTATCCCTATCCTTTCCTCTCTGTAAAAAATCAATAAAATATATATATTTTTTAAAAAGGCATTTAAGGCAATGTGGAAGTTTACTAGTAATAAATTGCAAAGTGCCTCTCCTAGTCTTCCTTACTCCACAGTTTTCTGTTCAATGTGGATTCCTGGGGCATAACCATTCCCCCTAGAATGCCAGATAAGTGCAGCTTTCCTAGTGCTTGTTAAGTAAGAATAGAATGATGCTACCCAGCTCTTGAGAGAAAAACAACAACAACAACAAAAAAACCCAAAACAGGATACTGCAGTGGCTAGTGCCATTACCCAAAGTACGGCTGAGAGAATCCTGCTGGCAGATCCTGCCTCTCTGGCTTGTTCCTGGCACCTGTCCTTCGGGCCCCATGCACAAGTTTTCCCTTTGAGCGCTGTTCCCACCCACCTTGGTGTGCAGCCTTTCCTCTAGGCCAGTGGTCGGCAAACTCATGAGTCAACAGAGCCAAATATCAACAGTACAACGATTGAAATTTCTTTTGAGAGCCAAATTTTTTAAACTTAAAATATATAGGTAGGTACATTGTTATTAACTTAATTAGGGTACTCCTAAGGCTTAGGAAGAGCCACACTCAAGGGGCCAAAGAGCTGCATGTGGCTTGTGAGCCGCAGTTTGCCAACCACAGCTAGGCCAAGCATGTCAAACTCACAGCCATTTAAATGAGGCATGTGGCCCGTTGGCTGTGAGTTTGACATGCTTTCTCTAGGTTCTTCCTATGAGTTGGGTCCATATCCCCCTGGTACACCACTGAGCAACACCACCCAGAAGTGTCTCTAAGATGACATTTGCCTTCTTATTTGCCTACCAGCTTTTAAACTGAGAGGCAGTAATGTGGGGGTAACTGCAGCCTCAGAGCCAGACTGCAGGGTTGAATTCCTTGGCTTTGTGACCTCTCATAAGTTACTTAACCTCTCAGTTTCTCAGAGTCCTCATCTGAATAATGCAGTGGTTCTCAACCTTCTGGCCCTTTAAATACAGTTCCTCATGTTGTGACCCCCAATCATAAAATTATTTTCGTTGCTACTTCATAACTGTAATGTTACTACTGTTATGAATCGTAATGTAAATATCTGATATGCAGGATGGTCTTAGGCGACCCCTGTGAAAGGGTCGTTCGACCGCCAAAGGGGTCGTGACCCACAGGTTGAGAACCACTGGAATAATGGGTATAATAGTGCCTATCTTCTAGGCTTGTTATGAAAATTTAATAATAATACACATAATATTATACAAGTATATTATATATTGTACTATACGAATATTGAAGCCACCAAACCACAGACTTCTCTCTTTGCATATACTCTTCTGTTAGTCAAGTGAGTTTGGCTGAGTTCTGTTTTGTTTTATTTCTTTTATTTTTCAATTACAGTTGACATACAATATTATATTAGTTCTGGTGTACATCTCAGTGATTACACTAGATATCTTACTAAGTGATCAACCACAATAAGTCTTGTACCCATCTGAGGCCATACATAGTTATTAGGATATTGCCTGTATTCCCTTTGCTGTACTTTACGTCCCCATGACTACCCTATAACATCCAATTTGTACTTCTTAATTCCTCCACCTCTTTACCTTAGTCTGTATGAGAAAGCTAAGGATTATCCATATACTACTTAGTGTTTCATTGACTAAGAAATATGAACTACATTCTTGCAGATTGAATGTGATTCCAGGTAAATAAAATGATCCCTTTTCTGATGATTCAATACATCCTCTGTGCCAGCTCATGGCTAAGCACTTCTCTTTTCACTCTTGTGACAACCCGATGAAACAGATGTTATCACCTGCCCTCCCAGGCTGGCGATCTTCCATCTGCCCCTCTAGCTCCTCCACCCACCTGCCCCACCCTTCTTTCTGCTGTGTCCTCTTGGAGAGCCCAGATAGGAGATTGAGGTCACCCAGGATGGCTGTGTCCCTTGACCAAAGGCCCCCATCTCCCCGCCAAAGCATCCCTCTTTCCACGGCTCTCTCCTTCCGTTCTAGCTCCTGGTCCTGCCAGTTGTCCTGCCACTTGTACCTTCAGGACCAGGGATGCCTTCACAAGTCCCAGGTGACTGTCCTGTCTTTATGGTTTCTTATCCCTGTAACATCTTCACTGGCAGGCAGTTCCTTTATTAAGACTCCTCAAATTATTCCAATTCCAAAGAATTCCAGTAATTCTGCTGGGATGTTGTCCCACACATGGTTGAGGCTTCACAGCTGGTAGGCTGCACCAAAGGACTTCAGTCCTTTAAAATTTTCAAAAAGGATGTGGCAGGCTGTTTCCATTGCACCGTACCGCCTCACAATTGCTAAGAAATTTAGTGTACAAGACGCATAGGATTTATGGGTGATGGATAAAACTTGGCATTTGCAATGTTTGGTTAAGTATTCAGTTTTCTCAGACTGGGAAGTAGAATCCTAAGAAATGTGGCAGCTTGCTTAAATTGCATAATTTTTCTTATTTATTTGACTTAAATTGAGCATTTTTCACTTGAATGCAAAGTTTCTGGCCATTCTGAGTTTTCCTGCACCCTTTTTTTTTGTGAAGCACAATGCAGGATGATGCAAGGTGAAAGGCAGCATATAATATCAGACCTAGAACTTGGTTCCTTTAACTTGTAGTTGTAGTAACCATCATGGATCCTAACTAGATGCAAAGCAAGTGCTACATTTGAATATTTATCAGTGATATGGCTGGATTTCAGATTTAAGAGCACAAGTTAAATAGACTCTCATGCTCATGTTTTATATACTACATCAATACAGAGTGGTCGTGCTTTAGAAATTTGAAAATATATGCCAAATACCAGTAACGAATGGCCACAGGCCAGGAATCACTCATGGGATTGCTGACACCAGAGCCTGGATAAACTAGCAGAGTAGGAGACATTTACTCTCTCCCATCCCAACATTTATGATGCCCAAGTCTCCTGGCAGGGCCCAGTGACCTCTAGGTGACCCAGAGTACCTATTCCCCTCCCCCCACCTCATCTTCTCCACCTTCCCCCCGACCCCAAACACTATGGATCTTCAAGATCTTCTGTGCTTTATTTGTAAATATCCCTCCATCTCATGACACCTTCTACTATATCAAAATCCCTACCCCCCAGGGCTATTAGCTTCTGATTGAAATAATTCACTAGTCACCAAGATATATTTTTATTTCATAAGACATAATTTTGAATTTTTAAATGAAGATTTATTTTGGTTAAGTTGCTGGGGAAAATATTTTGAGTGTAGGAAGATCTTGTGCTTCTTTTCCTCTAATGCACCTATGCCTTCCTGGTTACCGGTGGGGCTTCAGGGCAGGGAGATGTAGACAAGGAGGGACCTTGGAATGTATTTCAGAAGAAGGTATAATGCCATTTGTGAAAGGCAAAAGGTGGGCTAAGGTAGTGCTCCTGGAATGCATTCCTCCAGCTTCCCTGTCACCCCTCCAACTGTCTGCTCACTGCTCATACTTTTAGACAATCCCTGATGGCTAAGTAGGGCCTTCACTCACTGTCTCCTTGACTTGGTTTCTTGTTTCAGGTGTGTGTGCGTGTCTCTCTGTGTTTGTAATACTTTTAGCAAAAAAAAATAAATAAAAATTAATTTAAAAAAAAGCACAAGTTAAATAGACTCTCATGCTCATGTTTTATATACTACATCAATACAGAGTGGTCGTGCTTTAGAAATTTGAAAATATATGCCAAATACCAGTAACGAATGGCCACAGGCCAGGAATCACTCATGGGATTGCTGACACCAGAGCCTGGATAAACTAGCAGAGTAGGAGACATTTACTCTCTCCCATCCCAACATTTATGATGCCCAAGTCTCCTGGCAGGGCCCAGTGACCTCTAGGTGACCCAGAGTACCTATTCCCCTCCCCCCACCTCATCTTCTCCACCTTCCCCCCGACCCCAAACACTATGGATCTTCAAGATCTTCTGTGCTTTATTTGTAAATATCCCTCCATCTCATGACACCTTCTACTATATCAAAATCCCTACCCCCCAGGGCTATTAGCTTCTGATTGAAATAATTCACTAGTCACCAAGATATATTTTTATTTCATAAGACATAATTTTGAATTTTTAAATGAAGATTTATTTTGGTTAAGTTGCTGGGGAAAATATTTTGAGTGTAGGAAGATCTTGTGCTTCTTTTCCTCTAATGCACCTATGCCTTCCTGGTTACCGGTGGGGCTTCAGGGCAGGGAGATGTAGACAAGGAGGGACCTTGGAATGTATTTCAGAAGAAGGTATAATGCCATTTGTGAAAGGCAAAAGGTGGGCTAAGGTAGTGCTCCTGGAATGCATTCCTCCAGCTTCCCTGTCACCCCTCCAACTGTCTGCTCACTGCTCATACTTTTAGACAATCCCTGATGGCTAAGTAGGGCCTTCACTCACTGTCTCCTTGACTTGGTTTCTTGTTTCAGGTGTGTGTGCGTGTCTCTCTGTGTGTGTCTCTCTGTGTCTGTATTTGTGAGTTTGGAGCAATAGGATTTGTGGGAGTTTGTCTTTAGTGAGATTCTGAGTTTATCTTATGAATATTATAAGACGAACATTTAAGAGAATATTATTCTGTAATTAGTTGTTTTTTTAAAACATTTTACTTAAGTACTTACACAAAATAAGTAGGTTGGATTTAAGGGTACTTCCATGTTACTTATTAATTAGCTATTGTTCATTGAAAGATTTTGGAATTTTTGTTGTTATCTAAAATACCAATCCTTTTTATTTATCTCTGTAGGCACGGAGTATCAATCTTTACACTATTGAATTAACACATGGGGAATTTAAATGGCAAGTTAAAAGGAAATTCAAGCATTTTGAAGAATTTCACAGAGAACTGCTCAAGTACAAAGCCTTTATCCGAATCCCCATTCCCACCAGAAGGTAATTGTTTCAGAATTAATTATAAGGTTACCCAAATGTCCAAGTTGAGTGGAAAGAGTGTTTTATTCATATTATGAATTAACTGTCCATTGTTGGCAGATATGTTCTATTAAATGGAACCTACTATCTTCTAACAATAAGCCATCTCATGAAAGATATTAGAGAGCCGTGGCTCAAAGAATAATCTAATAAATGTGTGCACTGTGTGTGTGTGTGTGTTTCAGACACACATTTAGAAGACAGAATGTCAAAGAAGAGCCTCGAGAGATGCCAAGCTTGCCCCGTTCCTCTGAAAACACGATGAAAGAAGAACAGTTCCTTGGCAGGAGGGTAAGTCCTTCAAGTTCTTTTGTT
Organism: Myotis brandtii; assembly: GCF_000412655.1. Lineage (NCBI taxonomy): Eukaryota > Metazoa > Chordata > Mammalia > Chiroptera > Vespertilionidae > Myotis > Myotis brandtii. The sequence continues at coordinate 1,222,532 of NW_005355087.1, forward strand.
CAGCACTTAATTTTGCAGCGTTGTAGCAACATGGATCTACTGAGGGGTGAGGAGGCTCTGGCTGCAATTTTTCGCAGCCCCTGACCCATCACCCAGGCTGGTGATTCCCCCTGGGATGAGTTAGGCAACCCTCTGTCCCCCAAGCTGTTCTGACCCTGGGAGGTCGCGTTTTTCCAGAAAAAGTGTCTCCTTTTGTAGGAGTGATGTTGTGAAGAAGCTGTCTTCCCTGCAGGGACCTCTATGGGCTCATTGTCAGTCAAGATTGAGCTCATTATTGAGAGCTTTGAGATCTTCTCTTTTTAAATCATACATTTGCATGCATTGGCTTCAGAATTTGAGTAGTTTGACCTAAATATATGTAGGGAATATATATATGAGGAGAGGAGGATAGAGTTGCACATGTACATCAGTAGGACAGAAACCTTAGGCCTGCTCTGCTTCAGTGATGTGGTCCTGCATAGGATAAATTAATTTTTTACTAGAAAATTCACAAACAAATGTTAGTTCTGTTTTGCCATCTGAAACTCTTATAGTCTGAAAGGGATGTTTGGTTTACCCTTTGTAGTTGTCATATTGTTTAAAATCTTTTTAGGGACTTGGAATACATATCTTTGAAGATGCCTAGACAAATAAAATTCTATGGTTTTGGGTTACCATGGGTACATACGCAAGTGCAGTTGAAAACGATAAACTATGGCTTTAACAGTTGGTACTTCAGCATGCATCGTAGTCAGTACAATTGACAACCCTCTCATCTCCTCTCACCTGAACATATTTGCAGTCAGAGTACAACTTACAAGAAAGTCTCTTTTTATTTAACTCCCTCCTTGGTTTCCCCCTGAAAATCTATTTAAAAATTGCAGTACATATTCCAGTAAATTCAGTGTTAGCATTGAGGAAATTCAAGTTTTTTATAAGATCAGCAAATGCTTTAAAACCACCTATTATGGGCAAGTCCTGTGCTAGTAATTATGGAAAATTAAAATAATATACTGCTGGGGCCTTGTCAGCAGCTTAGACCTAAGTATGTAAAAATTTAAGAAGAAGAGATTTAAATAACGCTTCAAGGGAACTATGCAAATAACTTCTTAATACTATTCAGGATTCCTTGTCTAGTGGTAACATTAATAAATCATTGAATAACTTACAGAAGGTGAGATGGACCAATGATCACATTATTGTCACTGTTTAAATTTTTCTGTAAGTGTGATGATGTTATTTCTTATCTACAGAAACAACTGGAAGATTACTTGACAAAGCTACTAAAAATGCCCATGTATAGAAACTATCATGCAACAGTAAGTACTATTTAGTGATTTAAATTTTGAACGTATAAAATCATAAATTGTCAACTAAATTTGGGTCATTTTATTAATGCAGGTATATGTATCCACTTTTGGATTATTCTTTGTGTTAAAATAAATGAAATGAACACAAAATTGATTTGACAGAAAGGATCTAGGTTATGGTGATGCTATTTTAAGATACAAAATATAACTGATATGTCTGTAACAGTGGATTTAAATGAACTTGAAATGCTGCTATAGGCTAGATTATCTAGAAATCAGCCTACTTTTCTCCTCAGGCTTCCAGAATAAAGTCCCAAAACATTTCTAACCCTTAAGAGAAAACTTTAAGTAGGAAGTGATGAAAACAGTTGAGCAGACCTGAATGCCCAGAGATTTTACAGAGCATGCTGTGAATGCCATCTGATCAGCCTGTGATGCTTATGAAAGGCCTGTCTTTTCGTGTGAAAGTGAGAAGCCTGGGAAAGAAACTATTGGAAAATAAGAGATGGTGGGACTTGCAGGCAGCTGGGAGGCACACAGGGCGGGAGAGTGGGCTTACAGGATAGCAGAAAACACTGAGCTGTGCTGGCTTACAGGCCCTTGAAGGTGCTGTGTTTGTAAAGGGTTAGCCTTCACTTACCTGAAGGTCCAGGTAACTGAGAATGCACTGGGTTATTAGACTTTGTGTCTGTGTTTGTATGAACTGTATTGCTGTGGGGTTGGATGAATGTATGTGGTGTCTGTGCAGAACTTGAGAGTAGGTGCCTTGACCGGGAATTGAATGAACTGAGACCCTTTGGTCCAAGGACCAACACTCTCACTACTGAGAAAACTGGCCAGGGCTCTTCCTACTTCTATATGATCACACTGGATGAGTTAATATTTAGATAGCTTCCTTTTCCTCCAGGAGTTTTAATTCTTCTTTTCCTCCTTGAGGTTCTGAAAAGCAAAGTGTCCTAGTGTTTTTGTGGATTTAATATCAGATGGTTCCCTCAGAGATGATTGGTAATTCATTCTGTTTTCTCTACTCATTTGTAAAATGAGGATATTTCACCTCTTCTCAAGGCATATATGTATTTAGAAAAAAACAATAACATATACAATTTCTTCTTTGTTTTTCTTTTCCCCCCCTTTATTGATTAAGGTATTACAAATGTGTTCTTATCCCCCCGTTGTCTTCTCACCCCCCCAATCCTGCCCTCACCCTCACCCCTGTTGTCTGTGTCTATTGCTTATGCTTATATGCATGCATACAAGTCCTTTGGTTGATCTCTCCCCCTTTCCCCCACCCTCCCCTACCTTCCCTCTGAGGTTTGAGCATTTGATCGATGCTTCTCTGTCTCTAGATCTGTTTTTGTTCAT
>NW_005355087.1:1225875-1264554 GCF_000412655.1 Myotis brandtii
AATTAATATTTGACAAAGGAGGCAAGAACATACAATGGAGTCAAGGCAGTCTCTTCAATAAATGGAGCTGGGAAATTTGGCCAGACACATGCAAAAAAAAAAAATGAAACTAGACCACCAACTTAAACCATGCACAAAAATAAACTCAAAATGGATAAAGGACTTAAACATAAGACAGGAAACCATAAAAATATTATAGGAATCCACAGGCAACAAAATTTCAGATATATGCCAAAGCAATATCTTCACTGATACAGCTCCTAGGGCATTGGAAACTAAAGAGAAAATAAATAAATGGGACTACATCCATATTTGCCAATGATATCCTGATAAGGGTTTAATCTCCAACATTTATAGAGAACTCACACAACTTAACAAAAGGAAGACAAACAACCCAAATAAAGTCCAATTTGTAAAAAAAATTTTAAATTTTTTAAAAATTGTTTTAAGTATAACTTATACAATTTCGAACAGGATTCCTTTTGTGTCCTGAATTGTATTGGTGTTGGCTGCATTACCAAACCCACTAACTGGGCATTTTTATTAACAACTGGAAAATGCTTATTTTTCCAGGGAATTTAAAGGAGAAGTCATTGGAAACAATACATGTACTTTTTCCTAACTGATGGTTAGAATCTAGAAATGGAACAAAGTGAATAATTTCCAAGAGAAGGGTGGTAAGCTGATAAAGTGTTATTACTAACTTCAAGTTAATCATCAGACTCCTGTAACTTAGATTCCTTATCTCCAAGGTGGTGATTAGCTTGAAATCACCACCTTGGAGGTAAGGAATCTGAGAATAAACATCTCACAGATCATTATAACACTGAGCTCATCTCTCCCTTTCTTTTTAAGATGAATACATTTAGCTTGAGGAGAAGAGTGGGTAAAATTGATAAAGTTACACTGTGATGTTTCCATTCCAACAGAGAAAAGCTGTATTGATTTAAACAGCAATATTTGCAAATTAGTGGAAATGTCATTCTCATGAATGAGTCTTAGAGTTGGGAGAGGCTGGAGGCTTGGTGGAGCCTCTCTGTTCCCGCCACAGATTAGCTGTCTTCTCTTCTTTCCAGAGCTGTTATTTTACCTGGAAGGTACCCTTTTCAGGAGTGATTGAGCTCACTTCCCACCCTTACTACAAGGGCACTGTCCAACCCCACGCTTTTGTCTTCATTACCTCTGAGAATGTCCCACTTGGCCACTCTCTTAAATTTTGTTGCCACAGGAATAAAGGGAGGGGCCTCTGAACACCCCCATTCTCTTTTAATATAAAGACAAGGTAGAAAAGCAGCGTGTGTGTGATTGCTAAGTCATTCCCAGGGTTTGTTGTTACCCTGGGGGTTTGTTTCTTGTCCTTTGGCATGGGAACTCTTTGCTTCTCTGTTTCCCTAACATGCTTTTTTCAAGTTACTTAGAGGGAAAAAATATATTGATTAGTACATTATTCAAGAGATCAATAAGCCTTATGAACTATTGTCAGGCTAAATTAATGATTAAATTCTTTTTAAAAATATTTTTATTGATTTCAGAGAATGGAGAGGGAGAGAGAGCTAGAAACATCAACGATGAGAGAGAATCATTGATTGGCTGCCTCCTGCAAACCCCACACCGGAGATGAGCCTGAAACCTGAGCATATGCCCCAACTGGCAATCGAACCTTGACCTCCTGGTTCATAGGTCAGCACTCAACCATTGAGCCACACTCAGCAGGCAATGATTAAATTCTCACTCACTTGCCCAAATGGAGAATGGAAGTCTTATCACTGAAAATACCCTGAGAAGTTTGGACAACACAATCTTTGTTAAATTTCAGATTGTATTATTGAGGTGTGCTTCTAAATTGATCTTGTCACATTTACTTTCAATCTGATAAATCTGTATTAGAATATTTATTGCCAGATATTTTCCCTTTTCTCTACAATATGGCTAGGTCTTCCTCGAAATCACTCTTTAGTCAAATTTTACTAAGCCATTAGGATAATTTAAAATTTTACAATAATGGACAACTTGTATTGTATTGCTAATGTATAATTTTAAATTTAGATGAAATTCTTTACATTTGGCAATTTTGTTGTGATATTGTAAAGTTATGATTTCTGAATTATTTAAAAAACATGTTTTTGTCAACTATTTGATGATAAGAACTATATGAATAAGGAACTATCTAGGTTTTAGATACCATAAGAGGTTTTCTTGATATTTGCTTTCATTTCCTATTCTTCCATTCAACTGTTCTATGACTTCACATAAATTAATCACACCTCTGTGGTAGTTTCTTCCCGTGTAAACTGGGAATGACACTTTCTCTCTGCTCCCTAGAGATAAGTAGATCTGTGGCTTAGGGTTTTAAAACTTTTGGATTCTGTGACTCAGAGCTGCAGTGTCACTTCTAATATGTGTTACTACATTTTCCAGTTAGTAAGCATTTCCACAAATCAGATTAAAAATGCATGGTAAAGACCTTGACTATTAAAATACTTACAAGGTTAATATTAGATAGTTCCAATCACATGTACAAAGTTTAAAGGAAAGCTGTTATGTTTCATGTTATTAATTCCATTTACAAGCTCCGATTGAATATTATTTTCTCCGCGATGTCATATCAGCCAGGAAGCAGTCACCCTGTCTCTATAACTCTCTAAAGACTTTCACATGTAACTGTTATGGTTCTTCCCACAGAACTTTGTGTATGTGGAGTGTTTTCCATGTCTGGTCTCCTCTCTGCTTCCTGATGCCAGGAGCATGTATTTTTTTGCCTTTGATTTTTCTAGTAAGGCTGTTATTGACATGATCAAAGACTATTGGCAGATCTGGGCTTACTGTGGCCACTTCTGTAAATTGGGAGCAAAATAATGTTAAACTCTAGGTGTTTCAAGGAGTATACAAGGTAAAACTACTGCACGTGCTAAGAATTACATAATATTCATTGGTTTTCCCCTCTGTGCCTCCACATTTTCATCTAGTACTCAGTTAGAATAAAGTTGCTCAATTTGAGTAAAATAAATGTTGAATGACATTTTGCATTGGCAGCTTAGTTGTAAGGATACTGACTGGTCTGACCTGACTCCGAACACCTCTTGCTAATTTTGTGATCTTGAACAGTTTCTTTAACTTCTCCAAATCAGAGGATGATAAATTGTGGCCCATGGACCAAATCCAGTCCACTGCTGGTTTTCGTATGGTTCGTGAGATAAGAATCGTTTTTACATTTTTAAAAATTGAAAAAAGTAAAAAAGAATAATATTTCATGACATAAAATTATATTAAATTCATAGTTTAGTATGCATAAAGAAAGTGTTAATAGAATACAGTTATGCTTATTCATTTATGTATTATCTATGGCTGCTTTCATGCTACAGTAGTTTAACTATATGGTTCATGAAGCCTAAAATATTTACTGTCTGACTCTTTGCAGAGAAAGTTTGCCTATTCTTGTTCTAAACCTCAATTTCCTCTTCTGTACAATAGGACAAATAGTACCTATTTCAGGGAGGTTTGAGATAATGTGTGAAAAATTCTTTGTACAGGGTCAATGATATTAAATACTCAGTAAATGTTAGCCATTGATGTTATTATAATATTTATAGTTTTTAATCATCTCATAATTTGTTTAGTGAAGGTGGATCAAAAATTCTCTCCCATTATACTCACTAAAATTGATTATTTTATATTATAATTACTTAAATTTTTAATTAAATTTTTATATTTTTATTAATTATTTAATTTTGTTACATTTCTATTAGAATATTTTGGTATTTCTGATGTTCAAAGACCTACCCAACATACCCTCAACCAACTTTGCCATTTAATTTTCAGTTACTTTCCTTTATCTGACTATCTCTAGCTCAGCTGTACATCCAATGACCTTTTCCCACTTTTCCACTTCTGTATCCCCTTCATCTTCCATTTCCACATGCCAGATCTAATCCATCTTCCAAATCTGGTACCAGCATCACTCCCTTCACAGAATTCCTTTATTATTTGTATGTACACTATGCCACACAATCTCCCTTCCCCAACAACAGCAACAAAAACAAACACAAAAGAATTTGGGAGGAAATTCATTCTCCAGGACCTATGTGAGCATTTTATTTCTACATAGTAGAGCACACATCACTTTCTTGCTTGTGTTTTAATTATGCATATACTTCTTATCTGGACTCTTTCAGGAAAATACTATTGTTATTGATCTGTGTAGTCAGTACAATACCCCAGATGTGTTTGCACATTGAAGTACCTAACGTGTTTTTTTAAATGCATAAATTTTTCTTTCCTTCTGACTTTTGGATTTTTGGCTCTTTTCAGACAGAATTCCTTGATATAAGCCAGCTGTCTTTCATTCATGATTTGGGACCAAAGGGCATGTAAGTTCCTGTGTTGGATCTTTAAAGAGAAGTATGAATATTGATGAGTATTATTAACATTTGATTTATCGGCATGCCAGGATGATGGAACTCATCTGGTTTTACTGGTAGCTTCTCCCCATCAGAGGCAGAGCAACTGAGGGGATCTATTTAGGCAAAACGGAATATCTTGTTACATTAAACAAAGGTAGCAATTGCTCTACCCTCTTTCTTATGTGCTTATAGCACCAATTTTCTATAATCCCACAGTTGCCCTGTTTAATACAGGTAACAAATATGATGTGGGAGAATGTATTAAAAATCAAACATACTATATTATATATTTGAAAATCTCTAAGACAGTAGATCTTAAATGTTATCATCATAAGAAAATAATTATAACTGTGAAACAATAGATGCTAGCTAGACTTATTGTGGTGAACAATCACTTTACATTATATACAAATATCAAATCACTGTACTGTATACCTAAAACTAATATACTGTCAATAATGTCTCAATATAATGTTATATGTGAATATCTCAATTTTTAAAAAATCAAATATACAAGATTCCCTTCTTCTAATCCTATCTAATAATAGACAAAGATTTAAATTGACCGTACCTCCACTACACTTCCCATTGGCTAATCAGCGAGATATGCAAATTAACTGCCAACAAAGATGGCAGTTAATTTGCATACATAGGCGCGAAGCGGCAGAGTGAAGACTGAAGGTGGCTCCAGCTGTCGGAGCTGCGAGAGGCTTGAAGGCGCCTTCGGCCGCCAGAGCCGTGAGAGGCTTGAAGGCGCCTCCAGCCAGAGCAAAGGCCTGGGTCCCGGGTGCCAGAGGAAAACCAGTGCCGGCAGCCAGGGTAAGGGAAGGCCTATTACATGAATCTTTTCATGCAACAGGCCTCTGGTCACTTATAAAAGTTAGCTGCTTATCACTCATTTTCATGACTAAAAATAATACTGTGTAAACGGTATGTTATGTAACAAGACTGAAATTTACTTAATTATTCTTTTCCTTCACAATATGGGAGCTTGGTATGATAAAGAGCTGAACTTTTTTAAGTGAAGATCATTGTTAGTGGAGTGCTGTAAGGATGAGCTGCTAGGACTCATCCTAGCAGATAGGGTTTGAGCTGTCTGAAGTGGGAGAGAACAGGCAGGAAAGTCGAGAGAATGAAACAGTTTATTTAGTCCCAAGTTGCAAGGTTGTCTCAGCTAAGAGTGAGCTGGAAATTTGAAGATGATGGGTTACCTTGATGTCTCTTTCAGAGAAGGCATGATAATGAAAAGATCCGGAGGACACAGGATACCTGGCTTGAATTGCTGTGGTCAGGGAAGAGCCTGCTACCGGTGGTCAAGAAGGTAGGACTTAGGAGTTTTGTGTATATTTTTTTTAATAAACTGGATATTTGGGGAATTTTTACATACTAGTTTTAAATTAAATTATAAATCAGTTATAAATCCTTTGAAAGTCATAACAGAGAAAATTTTAAGTTCCAAGTTTCAATATTTCCTAATATCAAACTATACTATAAGGCCATAATAATCAAAACAGCATGGTACTGGCATATAATCATACGTATAGATCAATGGAACAGAATAAAGAGCCCAGAAATAAATCCACACCTTTATGGTCAATTAATATTCTACAAAGGAGGCAAAAAATATACAATGGGGTAAAGATAGACTATACATTCAATAAATGGTGATGGGAAAATTGTACAGATATGTACAAAAAAAAATAAAACTAGATCACCATCACCTTCTTACACCATACACAAGAATAAACTCAAAATGAGTTAAAGACTTAAATATAAGACTCAAAACCATACAAATCCTAAAAGAAAATATAGGCAGTAAAATCTTGGACAAATATTTCTTGTAGCAATATTTTTTCTGATATGTCTCCTCAGGCAAGAAAAAAATAAACAAATAAACAAAAGAAAAAATAAACAAATGGGACTACATCAAACTGAAAAGTGTTTGCACAGCAAAGGAAACAATTAACAAAATGAAAAAAAAAAAACACCACTGAATGGGAGAACATATTCTCCAATGATACATTTGATAAGGAGTTAATATCCAAAATTTGTAACGAACTTATAAAACTGAACACTAAAAAAAAAAAATCCAATTTAAAAAATGAGCAAAGAACCTGAATAGACACTACTCCAAAGAGGACACACAGATGGCCACTAGACATATGAAAAGATGCTCAACACCACTAATCATGATAGAAATGCAAATTAAAACCATGAGATATCACTTCAGATCTGTCAGAATGTTTACCATCAATAAATCAACAAACAACAAGTGTTGGTGAGCATGCAGAGAAAAGGGAACCCCCATGCACTCTTGGTGGGAATGCAGATTGGTACAGTCACTGTGGAAAACACTATGGAGTTACCTCAAAAAAATTAAAAATGGAACTGCCGTTTGACCCAGACATTCCATTTCTGGGAATATATCCAAAGAAACTCAACACACTAATTCGAAAGAACCACCACGTTCATTGCAGCATTATTTACAATTGCCAAGCTCTGGAAATAGCCCAAGTGCCACCAGTAGATGAGTGGTTAAAAAAGCTGTGGCACATTTACACAATAGAATACTACACAGCTATAAAAATAGAAGGAAATCTTACCTTTTGCAACAGCATTGATGGACCTCGGGAGTATTATGCTAAATGAAACAAGCCAGTCAGAGAAAGACAAATACCATCTGATTTCACTTACATGTGGAATCCAATGAACAAAATAAACAAACTAACTAAATAGAAACAGATTCATGGATACAGAGAACAAATTGACAGTTGTTAGAGGGGTAAGGGCTTGGGGGGGTGCTGGATAAAAAAGGTAAAGGGAGTAAGCAAAAAAAAAAAAACAAAAACAAAAAAAAAACAACCCAAAATTCATAGACACAGATAATAGTGTGGTGATTACCAGAGGGAAAGGAGTATAGTGGGAGATGGAAGAGGGTAAATGGTGGATAAATGGTGATGGAAGAAGATTTGACTTTGGGTGGTAAACACACATTATAATATACAGTTGATGTATTATAGATTTGTACACCTGAAACCTATATAATTTTATTAACCAATGTTACCCCAATAAATTCACTTAAAAATATGGCCAATATCAAGTGTTAACAAAGATGGAGAAAAATTAGAACCTTCAGACATCGCTGGTGGAAATGTAAAATGGTTCAGCCACGTTGGGAAACAGTTCCTCAAAATATTAATTAGAGTTGCCATATGCCCCAGCATTTCTACTCCTATGTGTTCACCCAAGACAATTGAAAAATATGTCTATATCAAAACTGTACATGACTGTACATAGCAGCATTATCCAGAAGAGCCAAAAAGTGAAAACAACCCAAATGTCTATCAATTGATGAATGCTTAAATAAAATGTGGTATTATAATACAGTAGGTTATTATTCAGCTATAAAAAGTAATGAAGTCTACTAATGGGTATGGGATTTCTTTCTGGGTTGATGAAAATATCTGGAATTAGATGGCCATGATGGTTGCAAACTTTGGGAATACATTAAAAACCACTGAATTGTATATACCTTTGATATGTGAATTATATCTGAAAAACATTTTTAAACTTTTAATAAAAAAGAATGAAGTACTGATGCATGCTATATCATGAAGCAACCTTGAAAATGTTGCAACAATAACTTACTGGGATTTTGAAAAAAATACAAGAAATACATGCTATTTTTAACCTTGAAAAAGATATGAGCTCATGTGTAAATATGAAATTGAGCTGTGTTTGTGTTAAAAAATATATATATATAAACTTAAAACTGGGATCTGTCTTTAAACATTAAGATACAGTGCCAACAAAAAATATTAAATTGGGCTTTAATTTGGGGGGGGGTTTGAAAGGATCAAAAAAATTAGAAGGAAAAGATGGAAAGCTCAGATTAAAGAAATTTCAGTGTTATAAAAAGAACAGTTTTACTACAATAAAAAAGGAAATAACACACTATAAAATATTTTCTTTCAAATAAACTCTGGCACCTACATAAAGCTCTTTTAGATGGAATAGCCAGGGAAGGCCTACCTGTGGAAGAACATCTAAGCAGAGGGCTGACCGACAAAAGGGGTCATGCATGGGAGGATCTGGAAGAAACAACTTCGAAGCAGAGGAATAGTGACTGCAGGAGCCCGAAGTAGAACAAGATTGTCAGGCTGAGGAACAGCCAGACACAGGTGGTGGGAGAGAACAGTGGGAAATGAAGCTGAAGAGGTGATGGCTGCTCATGTCCGCCCACCTGCATTTTAATGCCGCAGCAGTGGCAGCACAGGCAGGAGGCATCTTGTTGGAACACACCATCATCTCACCTGGTTTAGATCAAGAATATTCACGAAAGTTCAGATTTACTGGTGCTGGGAACTGTGCGAAACAACGTATGTGAATCATCTCAGTTAATCTGCACAGACACAGGAGCAGGGCATTGCTGTTACCCGCCTTTTATAGACTTAGGCTCAGTTGGCCAAGTTCGCACAATCAGGCAGTTGGCAGAGCCGGAACTGGAGCTCAGGGAGGCTGACTTGAAGGCAGGTGCTTAATCCCTGCGCAGCCGGTGCTGACTCCCAAAAGGCTGGTTGATGGATTACTTTTGTGTTACAAATCCTCTCGTTAAGAAATATAAATAAATCTATTAACAGAAGAACAAAAGAGAGAGAGGAAAGAAACCAGAAGAGTTTTAATGAATGGTGTAATTAAGAAAAGCTCCAAATAAAGGCCAGGAGTCAGTTTACCCTGATAGATAATGACTGTTAAAAAGAACAAACGACCCTAGCTGGTTTGGCTCAGTGGATACAGCATTGGCTTGTGGACTGAAGGGTCCTGGGTTCGATTCCAGTCAAGGGCACATGCCCAGGTTTCGGGGTTGATCCCCAGTAGAGGGCATGCAGGAGGCAGCTGATCAGTGATTCTCTCTCATCATTGATGTTTCTAACTCTCTCTTCCTCTCTGCAATCAATAAAACTATGTTTAAAAAAAAAACAAAGAAACAGCTTATCATTGTCAAAACAGAAACCATTATCTTTTGTGTTCAGCTTTCAAAAACCCAGCTGTCACTACTAAACAATTCCATATTTCTAGGCAGCCACATCTTGAAGGGAGTCACCATTGACATAGATACCACATGAATGGCACCTCGTAGAGTTGAGCAGTGCTCTCCTGTCACATTTCTGTTGCCCAACAAGGCTGTTTGTAGCCTATTCAGAACCTGTGTGCAAATTAGAGAAAAGTGCCCCCTGCTGCAGGATGATGCGGCCAACACCAGTGCCCGCCTTCAGTGGGCATCCTTGTGCAGGGCACTGCACAGTGGTACCTGGTGGCCTGTTCCCGAGGACATGTTTTGCAGCCCTTGGCCCTGGTGGTTAAGCCACGACTGTGCTCTCAGGAGCATTTCTGAGATTTGCTCTGTCATGGGAGCTGGTTCACCTGGATATGGCGTCATTCCACTGTCGTCCCACACTGTTGTCTCTGGTGTGGAGGGCTGGCCAGACTGGCTGTCATGCCATTCCAGTATCACAAGTCTGGTATGTTTGACTTTCTTCTCAGATCGGAAAGCCTGCCAGCTGTGGTTGTCAACGCCTGTCAGCAACAGAGTAAGCCAGGTCTTGGCCTGCACCGCATGTCTGTTCTCTAGCTTGCTTCAAAGTCAAGCTGCGAGAAAGTTCAGCAGATAAAGAAGGAACTTTACCAGATATACGATCCATCTCCTCTCTTTTAGCCTTAACTGAGCTTTATCCGTCGGCAGCCACACGTCTGGACTTACTCAGCCATGGCCATCAGAATCACTGAGTTACCGTTTGATATCATGACCTTGGCATTCACATTGAGCAGTGTTGAGAAATCTTATAAAAATGCATAATTTCTGCATTTGCTGAAAATTATTGAGATTATTATCTATTACATTGTTCAGTTGCCTTGTGTTCAGGTCTCAAATGAGAAACTTTCTTTGGGATTTAGCTTTTTGGGTGCAAGACTCCTTTATTTCTTTAACTTATTCATTTGATAAGAAAAACCAGGAAACCCTGGTGTGCCATCACCATAATTATACTAGCACTGTGGTTAGGTGTTTGCTTTCTGTGACCTTGATTTTTCCCCTTTTTTTAGAAAACAATATCACATGTATGTCCTTTACTGTAAATTATCCACAGTCCATCCCACCCAGTTTTACGGAGAGGGAGGCAGCCGACATATTAAAAAAGCAAATGAATGAAATGAACTGTGTGGAAATCAATGTATATTTGTATACATAGAATCCCACATTATAAAGCCACTAAAACATAATGTGGTTAGCAATTTCAGTAAAGATTTATTGTAGATTTCTTTCAAATTCTGAGTTTCCACATGACATTTATAATATTACTTAATTTATGTGCAGGTGTTCTGGCCTTACTTAACCCATCATGTGCTGCACTTTGCCTAATATGTGATACAATATAACTTGTTACTTTATTCAGTTATATGTTGAATCATTTGGTCACTCCTGCGTGCAGCAGGACAAAGTTGTCATTTGTTTTTATTTGATGTCCATCCCATTCTCTCTGTCTTGCTCTTTCCACTCTCAGTGCCATGCGTATCATCTGCATCCTTACTAAGCAGAGTGGCCCTAACATAGGCAACCCCTCTGAGCTCGTTAGACATACAGAATCTCAGGCCCCGCCCCAGACCTCCTGAATCTGAATCTGCATTTTGAGAGGATCCCCAGGTGCTGCATATCCACAGGAAAGTGTAAGAAGAGCTGTTCTGTGTTATTACAGTAGCTTCCTCACTGCCACACCACATCCCTCTTTCTCCTTCATACCTTTTTTTTTTTTTTTTAAACAGTGCCAATGATATTATTGTCCTATGGCCTTGGCAGGACAGTAGGATTCCCTTATTTAATAAACATCTTGATGTTTGTGTTAAATACAAATTGTTAGGCGTTTTTAATGGATCTTTGGTGGGGCCTTGGACTCTATTATTTTTAACAAAAATCTGAAGAGAGTCTGATGAGCAGGCACGTTTAGAGAGCACTGGTTCCCTGAGATAAAATCAGCCTCTTAGCATGGCCCCCAGACGCTCCGCAGTGCGGCTTTTGCCCATGTTCCCTTCCGACTCTCTCTGAGACCCTGGCCTCAGCAAACTGTCTCCCAACACATGCAGCATCTCCACAGCTCAGGGCCCTGCCAGCTCTTACCTCCCTCCCTGTGGGATGGACACTGTGACTACCAACTTCGGGCTCTCCGTGACAGGTCCTTCCTGGCCTCGCACAGACTCCGCCTCTTTGGGAGAACGCCACTCCTGTGCCCTTAGTCGGGACTAAGGACTCCTCCTCCCACCTATCACTGTTTGCTTTTCTCTTCTGATACCTGTCCCATTCAGCCTAGAATTATGGTTGCTTGTGCCCCATGGGCCTAGTAAGATCCTTTAAAAGATGTATGATTTATCTTTGTGCTGTTTCTACCTCTACTCTAACTCCTTCTTTGTCATTGTACTTTTCTATTATGAAGCTCTTAAACATATATTGAATTGAATGGAAATATGCTTTTGAGAGATCATGTCCCATTGAACATCATTTAATAATGGCCCCTAAAAATCGCAAATAATTTGAAATGAGCAACAGAATATGCAGAGTATTGGGTGCTTACTAGATTTCTTAAAAGGAGGATTATACTTACTGAGAAACTTATTTGCCTCTTCTATGATAGTTTCTTTTAGCAAACACCAACACATTCCATTCTCCCAACATCTGGGGCTCCCGCTGTACCTCCTGCAAACACTTCCTCCCCTTGCCAGGCCTCTTCAACCTTAGTGTTTAAAAAGCTAGTGAATTACTTTGAATTGCTTGGTGCCAGCACTTCTTAGAAAAACATAATAGAAAGGTTTTGGATTGTGTTTTTTGTTGTTTCATTGTGGTTTTTATTTTTCCCTTTTTTTAATTTAATTTAATTTATTAGTATTATTATTTTTTTAACAATATACAAAATAAATCAGTCTGTATGCGGTCTCCACTTTCGGTCCTCGGGTATCAGGGTTCTCTCCTGCGAGCTTTCCATTGATTATCCAAGAAGTTTTCCTGTATTTTAGCTGTAATACCAGTTAGTTCCTGGGAGCATGTCCATGCAGCATCCACTTACTCTGCCATATTTAATCCTTCTCATTGTGGTTTTTAAAAACTGAATCCCCAGTGTAAACATAAAATTGTCTACTGCCTGCGAGTGTATTTACTTCAGACTTGTCATATACTTTGTTCTTTTTGTCTCAGTAATTCAGTACAACTTTAAAAATGCGTATTATCTCCTCCCAGGTGGTTGATAGTGAAAGATTCCTTTTTACTGTACATGAAGCCAGACAATGGAGCCATCGCATTCGTCCTGCTGGTGGATAAAGAATTCAGAATTAAGGTG
This sequence comes from Myotis brandtii, assembly GCF_000412655.1. Lineage (NCBI taxonomy): Eukaryota > Metazoa > Chordata > Mammalia > Chiroptera > Vespertilionidae > Myotis > Myotis brandtii. The sequence continues at coordinate 1,238,657 of NW_005355087.1, forward strand.
GGAAAGAAGGAGACAGACACGAAATATGGACTCCGAATTGATAACCTTTCAAGGTAGAAATTTCAACTATTTTTAAAAGAGTAAATATTTGTTAGTAAAAAAAAAATACATTTTTACCAAAATATCTTAAAAACAAAGTCTTTCTCCCAACCTTAAATAAAGGAAGTAAAATAATTTAAATGTTTGAAAATTTTCATTTAGAACTTATCTTCAATTAAAAGTAATGAAACCACTTTTTCCTTAAATCAATATGTAAGAAGACCCTATGTCAACAGTTAGAATAAACTATCTTGTGTTGACATATGCCTATTTTAATGAAATTGACTACTCAATAATAACATTTTGCCGAATGGATAAATTAAGGAATGATAGACTGATAGATAGTTCACATTTTGAAAAAAAGATAAAATTTTACTTTATGAATTGACATCCTTTAACAAAACACAATGATTTGATTTAGAAAAATTCTGTTGACACACAGATTTTTAAGAAACATACCTTGAAAGGATACTCAAATGTACATTTATCATAGATTTTATTAGTGAGTATGTGTGTATTGATGCGTATGTTTTTTCCTGGAATATTGTAGTTCTTTCTCTCTATATACACTTGTTTCCATAAAGTTCAGCCTCATGTATACGGATATACATACATTTCTGTCTTTACTCAGATCGACTGGCGTAGAGATACAGATACTCTTACTAACATACATTTGCATGTGTGTGAGTATGTGTAAAAGATTTGCAAGTTCCTTATCTCTTTTGACAATGGAAGGTTCAGGATTGGTTATTGCAAATGCCAAGGTGGTGCCATGAAACCTTCTTCCTGTACAGTTTCTGTTTTGGGGAGGGCCATAGGCATCAGGCCACAGTTCCCACTGGTCCCAGGGGTCTGGAATATGCCCTTTTGCTTGGTTTTGGTGAACTCCGAGTAGGGAAGGAATTACTCTCCTAAAGTACAATCAGGATGTTTCCAGAAGCTGGGGAAATGGACATTAGGCACTACAAAGGGAAATGACCTCCACAGGAGCCAGCAACTAAGTAACACAGAGGCACAGGTCCTCGCCTTATACCTCTTTCATTATCCTCCTTACAGTCTAGCACACCTCCAGGACTATAGGAAGTACCTTATACATGGTTGCATGAGTGAATAAGTAGCCTGAAAATTTGTTTTTGCTACACTGACTATATTTTACAATCTTGCCAAAAATGTTTACAAGTCTGCTTTTTTTTAATTTAAGTAAGATGCTGTTTACTTAAAATTTTCAACTTATGTCTGTAGTATGGAAACAAAACGGGGCATGGTTCAGTCTCAAATTTGTTTAAAAAGACAGAACACAGAGTGACCATCCTTTTCCACATTTTGCTTTTCTTTGAAGGACACTTATTTTAAAATGCAACAGCTATAGACATGCTCGGTTGTGGGCAGGAGCTATAGAAGAATTCATCCAGAAATATGGCAGCAACTTCCTCAAAGATCACCGATTTGGGTCATATGCTACTCTCCAAGAGAACATTTTAGCTAAATGGTAAGATCTTTTTGGTCTAAGACTGTCAGGGTAGTCATAGAATCAATTTCCCTAAAGTCAGTTTTCAAAGCTGTGAAAAGATGTAATGCATTATACCTAACAAAGGCTTTTCTTTATAGGACTACCTGAGCATCAATTAGTTTTCCAATTTTTGTTTTAAAGATATTTTATAATGAGCTTTAAAATAGCCAATTTTAGATTTTGAAGTTTGATTTTAAAAACTAACTTTCTAAATTTTCTTAATGATGCAAAGGGAAGATTTATTTAAGTCGTTAGCCATGATTTAAGAAAAAGAATTTACTTGCTGGATATTTCTTTTAAATATATTTTATTGATTTCAGAGAGGAAGGGAGAGGGGGAGAAAGATAGAAACATCAATGATGAGAGAGAATCATTGGTTTGCTGCCTCCTGCACACCCCACACTGGGGATCGAGCCCACAACCCAGGCATGTCCCCTGACTGGGAATTGAATCATGACCTCCTTGTTCATAAGTCAACCCTCAACTACTGAGCCTCACTGGCCGGGCCGGGCTATTTCTTTTAATTAAAATCATTCTTAGCATGTTTTTCTACCCATGGATTTAAAACAATTCTGTTTTCAGTCTCCAAAGAACAACTGTGTGTGAGTTCAAGAGAATAGGAGAGTTCATTTGACCCTGTATGATAATGATACCAATCAATTGTTGCTTACCTCTATGGGTTTACTGTACTTCCTATGTAGCATTCTCAGCCCTTGTTTTTCATTTACAGAAAATTAACTAGTGGTTGTGTAGGGACTCTTGGCAATAGCTTCCATCTTTGGCTTTGCCATAAGATATGTGTCTTCTCCTCTTTTCTTATTTTTTTGTAAAACAAACCCTCCCCCCACACACACACACACACAAATGAAAAAAACAAAAACAAAACAAAAAACACTTGTCTTTCAGGTATGTTAATGCCAAAGGATATTTTGAAGATATTGCAAATGCGATGGAAGAAGCAAAAGAAGAGATTTTTATCACGGATTGGTGGTTAGTATTTGTCCCTGGGGATGGTGTTTGGAGTCTCTATGTTTAGGAATGTACAACAGTGTTTGTTGTGCTGTCCCAGAGTCACACATTATGAAAACCAGCAGTACCCACAGATGGTCTGGCCGAAGTCTCTACCAATTAACTCTAATAGCCTCCAGTGGAAGGTCTTTTCAAAACACTTGGCACCCAAATATATTCTTAAAATATTTAGCTTGAACAATATTGTACTTGTCTTTCTATTTGGAAGCAGACACTCAGTATTCATTTTAGTAAAGATTATGTTGCAATGCAAACATAGTTGTAGAGGTAGTGGAAAATAATCATCCTTGGGTAGTTTTTCCTCATTTTGGTATGTCTGTCACTAGATCCAGTGAATATAATTCTTCAGAATTGTCCCTTTGAAATTGGAATCGTTCCATTTGCCCATTACTACTTAAATGTCCTTGTTAATGACTAGCCTGGTCAGCTTTTTTGGAGATATGTCAGGTTTCAATTGTCTGACCCCCCTTAAAAACATCCATGAGAGTTATGATGCTTTTTAAAGCCACTAGAAGTCTCATATCTAAAACTCATTTAGCTACTGGGAAATTTTACCCCTGAAGTTGGTGTAGGCTTTGTAGTGTGACTTTAGCTCCAATTACCTACCTGCCTGGACAGTGAAGAATGACTGCAGATGTCAACATTGACTGTAATGGAAATGAAAACATTTAAAACGTGTTTTTCTTCTAATATCTTAGTTGCTTAAGATGCCCCTATTTTTCCCTATCCTGTTTCCTTCCAAATGCTACCTTATGTAGGAACTGTGAAAATATCATCATAACTTATTTCCTCTTAATTCTAGACTTGGAGGCAAAGGGGAGAGTAGTTAGGAATGTGAGCTCATCTTTTTCTACGCTTTGCCTCAGTGATGTGAAAGTCTATCATTCTAGGGCATGCTTTCCCAACCTGGGCACTACTGACATTTGGGGCCAGATAATTCTTAGTTGTGGGGTGTTGTTCTGTGCATTGTGGGATGTTTAGCACCATCGGTATCCCTGGCTTTTACTCACTAGATGACAATAGCAAGATCCCAGTGGTAATAACCTGTGTCTTTAGACTTTGCCAAATGTCTCCTGGGAGGCAAGGTCCCTCTGGGCTGAGAATCATTGATCTAGAATCATCAGATAAGGTATGTGCTGGTCAGCACGGCTACAAATAATTTATTCTCATATTGTTGGAGGAGCTTATTCTTGGCCTTTACTAGTATATTATTGACAAATTTTGCCCCATTAGTCAATTACCAGGAATAACATAAAGTTTCCTGCTTTAGGAGCTGTTTCTTTGGTTGATACTTTCTAAACACTTACGAGAATTCATTCAAGTTTAATGTCGTACTATACTCCTTGAAGAAAAATATTTATGAAAGTTTGACGAAGACATGAGAGAGAATGAAAACAGTTTTTCCATTGAGCCCATGTTCTCATGTTTTGTGCAAGAATATATTCTCTTTTGAAGGTTGTGAATGCCAAAGTAAGACTCACATTTAAACATTTAAAGAGATGAAACCCTGACTGTTTTCTCTTCTACTGTTAGCAAAAATATGAATCAGAATGTTATTTCTTTGTCATGACTTCTCTAAGATAACATCTTATTACAACACTACCTTTGAAATAAAACCTTTGTGGTAACTTCCCTCAGAACAAGTGAAGAAAATTCTTGTCATGCAAGTATACTGCAAAAGGGAACATTCAAAAGCTTAACCAAACCCTGATATGTCTAGACCTGAGAGAGTAATAAGCATAGTTAGAGGAAACACATGCCCTTTAGAAACTTCCGATCTAATTCAAGAGACATCATGTACTTAAGTAAAAATGGTATTAATATGTTTTTAAAGCAATTATTATGCAAGCGAAGGCAAATATAGTGACATGAGAAACAACCTGGGACCTAGAATTACTCAGTTCCTTTGTTCATTAACTTGACCACCTATCCATTCACTTGCTAATTTATTCACTGATTCATTCCAGGGCTATTTAGTGAGCATGTGCTCTGTGACAGGTACTGACCAAGGCTATCCTATATAATAAAACCCTAACATGCAAATCAACCGAATGGCAGAACAACTGGTCACTATGACGTGCATTGACCACCCTGGGGGCAGATACTCAATGCAGGAGCTGCCCCCTGGTGGTCAGTGTGCTTCCACAGGGAGAGTGCTGCTCAGTCAGAAGCGGGGCTCATGACTGGCAAGCACAGCAGTGGTGGTGGAAGCCTCTCCCGCCTCCGCTGCAGACAGGCAGTAAGGAGAGAGGGGTCCCGGACTGCGAGAGCCCTGGACTGCAAGAGGGATGTCTGACTGCCAGCTTAGGCCCAGTCCCCGAGGGGATCAGGCCTAAGCCAGCAGGCGGACATCTCCCGAGGGGTCCTGGATTGCAAGAGGGTACAGGCTGGGCTGAGCCCCCCCCCCACGGTGCACGAATATTGTGCACTGGGCCTCTAGTGTGCATATAAAGATGAGTGAGAACCAGCTTCTACCCTGGAACAACATAGAGTCAGGAAGTCATACATAAAACAACAGATTGGGGAAAACTCGGTGATGAAGATCAACACAGCAGAAGACATGGAGGGGTAGTGGCTGAGCCTGCAAGAGGGGGCTCTGGAAGCTTCACAGAAGAGAATGCTGGCCTGGGGCCTGGGGATGGAGTTGGTGAGAAGAAAACAGGTGAACGTTTTAGGCAAAGGGACAGCCAAGACCAAGGCATAGGGGTGTGAGAGAGCACAGCAATTTTGGAGCATAGCATTCTTTGGGATGTTTAGACTTGAAACCACAGAAATCCTGGAAGAAAACAGGCAGTAAAATCTCACACATTTCCCATTGTAACATTTTTTCTGATCTATCTCCTCTGGCAATATCTGTGTTTATATTTTTATTTTTTTAAATCTTTATTGTTGAAAGTATTACATATGTCCCCCCTTTTCCCCATTGACCTCTTCCAGCCTACCCCTGCCCCCTACCCCAGGCCTTTACCACCCTATTGTCTATGTCCATGGGTTATGCATATATGCATACAAGTTCATTGGTTGATCTTCCCATCCACCTACCCTCCCCTGCCTTCCCTCTGAGGTTCAACAGTCTGCTTGATGCTTCTATTTCTCTGGATCTATTTTTGTTCATCAGTTTATGTTGTTCATAAGATTCCACATATGAGCAAGGTCATGTGATTCTTTTCTTTCTCTGACTGGCTTATTTTGCTTAGCATAATGCTCTCCAGGTCCATTCATGCTGTAGCAAATGGTAAGAGTTCTTTCTTTTTTGCAGCTATGTAGTATTCCCTTGTGTAGATGTACCATAGTGTTAAATCCACTCATCTTCTGATGTGCACGTAGGCTGTTTCAAAATCTTAGCTATTGTAAATTGCTCTGCTATGAACCTGTGGCAAGGATGCAGAGAAAAGGGAATCCTCGTGCACTGCTGGTGGGAATGCAGACTGGTGCGGCCATTATGGAAAACAGTATGGAGGTTCCTCAAAAAATTAAAAATGAAAATGCCATTGACCCAGTGATCCCACTTCTAGGAATATATCCTAAGAAATCAGAAACACCAATATCTGTGTTTTTAATGTCAGATTTCTTTTCAAAGCCTTTGCAGTGTGGTTCAGCTCTGTCCCCCATGTGCTCCACCTAGTGGCTGGTTTGGGCAGTGGTCTATTTTTTTCAGTTCTCAAACTTTCTGGCATAATACAGGGTGGGGCAAAAGTAGGTTTACAGTTCATAAATAATACAATAATAAATAACAATACAGAAACAAAAACTCTATGTTTTGCATATTCACAACTATAAACCGACTTTTGCCCCACCCTGTATTTAGGATCAAATCCATGCATTGGCAGCTTGGGAGTGAGCTCGAAGTCACAAACAGATTTATAGGGCTGCTTTCCTGAGCTCTTCTCTCTCCGCGATCCCCCCACTAATTTTGGGTTTCCTGTGGCTTCCCTTTTGCTGCCACTTCTATCACTGCCAAAGATCTCACTCTTTCCCCTCAGGCCTGAACTAGAGACCAATCGCATCGCACCCGCCTTGGCTGGCCTAGCGCCAGTGCGTGTCATAGTGTGGTCGTCCGGACGGTTGTTCTGCTGTTCGACCATTCGGTCGATTTGCATATTACACTTTTATTATTATAGATATTTTTATTATAAGAATACAATATAAAATCTATCCTCTTAGCAAATTTTTAAATATAGAATATAATCTAATATAGCTAACTATAGGCACTATACTATGCAGTAGGTTAACTATAGGCACTATGTTGTACATAGATCTCTCAGACTTACTCATTTTGCATAACTGACTGGTACTTTGTACCCTTTGATCAAGACCTCCTCATTTCCTCCTTCCTTCACTCCTGGTAACCACCACTCAAGGAATCATTGTTGGGGAATGTAAATTGGCGCAGCTAATATGGAAAACAGCATGGAGGTTCCTCAAAGATTTGAAAAATAGAACTACGTTATGATCCAGGAGTCCCACTTCTAGATATATATAAAAATGAGTTGAAATCAAGATACTAGTATTGAAGAGATACCCGTTTTCCCATGTTCATTGCAGCTGCATTCACAACATCCAAGACATAGGAACAACCTAAATGTCCATTAAGGGATGAATGGATAAAGAAAATGAAGTATTTACATTCAATGGAATATTATTCAGCCTTTTAAAAAAGGAAATTCTACCATTTGCAATAATGTGGGTGAACCTGGAGGACATTACGCTTAAGTGAAATAAGCCAGACACAAAAGAACATATAATACAAGATCCCACCTTTCTGAGAAATCTAAAGTAGTCAAACTCCCTTTTTCTTTTTTAATCTGGCTAGAAGTTTATCAATTTCATTAATTTTTAAATGAGCTAGCTTTTGGTTTCATTGTGTTTTCTCTATTGTTATTGTCTTATATTGCATTGAGTGCTATTCATCTATTCTTCCCTTTCTTCTTACATTAGGTTTAATTTTTTCTGTTTCTATCTTCTTAAGATGGAATCTCTGATCATTGATTTCAACTGTTGTCCTTCTCATATAAATATTTAAAGCTATAAGAGAAGAGCATTTACTTGGAAGTCCATGTTCACATCTCTGGAGTCAGGATAGATCTTACCTTCAGTAACATCTTACAGTGGTAACTCTCATCACATTTTCTTTCTTAGTGGTACACACAGTAATGAAGCATCTTGCCATCATCCGTGTCCTAGATTCAGTGAAATACAGTATCATATAATTCTTTTGAACTTAGTTTATCTAATAACTACTTAGTAAAGATCCTGACACAATGATACTTGGGCATCATAGCTGCCCTCTCTTTGCCATTGTTTATACTTTGTTTATATCAGTCTTTTATCATTTTATTATCCTGAAAATTGAGGGTTCCTTGAGAGCTATATTAAGATCCTCCAAAGTAACTAGTAGAATATTCTGCATACAGGGTGCACAATGCTTGTATAGTAAATAAAGGATAAGAGACTTGATTGCTGAGCATAGCTTTAGAAGTGGCCCCAAAACGGAAGCCCTCTGAGTCCATAATTAATGTATATATAAAAAATTGCAAGTATGTATATGTTGCTGGATCTATCTCATCTTCAGTGAACTAGCAGTGTACAGTGCTGTACTTTTCTACTTAAAACAGAACTCTTTGTAATTCATCATAAATCTTTTGCTGCATTTTTTGTTTGTTTAGACATAGATTACCTTTGAGTTGTTTCCTATTTTGAATTAAATACGCAAGTATTTGTACTGTATCTACTCCCACTATTTGTCTGTTTTCTTAATAATCTCGCCCAATATGTGTTTCCTTTGGATATGTTATGTCTGAGTTTTTATTTTCTTTAAGTGAATGAAATAGAGCATAAAATTATTGCTTTTAATCTCTTTAGCTCCTTAAAACCCTGTTGTTGTCACCTTCTTAGAGGACTTCCTGGCAAGGCAATATTACAGCCTAGTGTTCAATAAGACTTTAATCCATATACAGTCTCCTCCTCTTCCTCTAGGTCTAGCATTTCAGCAGATGAAGTTTTCTTGTTTGTTTTTCCTCATTACAGGGAAGTCATATCACATATAGATTTAACTGACTTCAGACCTCAACCCCAAGGGAAAAAGGGACTCTACTGTATGCTTAGCTGCCTGGGGCATTACGAAAAAGAAGAGCCAAGGGGTTTATCCTCACATGGGAGACATTTTATCAGTGAGCCTTCTCTTTTTTGCTCAGAAAGACCCAGGTTTCATGGACACGGCTCCTTGGAAGCCAGCGTGTCTGTTCATCAGTTAGAACACTTTGGGCTGGATGAACAGAATGCTCCTCTGGAAGTGGCTTAAACAACAAGGATTCATTTGTCCCACATAATGAGAAATCCCAAGTCAGGCAATCCTAAGGTTGGCGGAGTGGTCTAGTGATTTCACCATTCTGGTCTTTCCCTTAGAATTTCAATATGACTGCAACATAGCCCCATACAATACCCACCCTAAAGTCTCTTTTCCTTTTTTAAGCGACGGTGTGTCTCTCTATCACCAAAGAGGAAAAACTTCCCCATGAACCCCACATGCGCCCCCTCATGTATCTCATTGTCCAGGATTGTGTGACATTGTGCAGGAGTCCGGGGGAAGCGAGGGTATAGAATATTTACACTATATGGTGGGAACAAGGAAGAAAAAGGTGGGCAACCAACAGTGTCTGCATGTGTGTGTATGTGTGCACATGTGAGTAAGATGTATGGAGAGAAATCTAGGTCGGCTTTTTGTATGGACAAAGGCTCGCGCTTCCATATGAACTTGTACATGGAGTTATGTGGATGACCTGCCCCAGTGGAGGAGGAGGATGGCATTTGGGCTAAACTCGCCTTTGCTTCCTATGACACAGTCAGAACTTTGTATGTTGTTTTAGTTACTTGAAATTTTGTGATTTCAGGTTGAGTCCAGAAATCTTCCTGAAACGCCCTGTGGTTGAAGGAAATCGTTGGAGGTTGGACTACATTCTTAAACGAAAAGCAGTATGTACTTTCCGAACAAGTGCTGATGTGATTTCTTAAATGCTTATTGCCTCTTAAATGCCTTTTCTTTTTAAAGTCCTTCATGCATACTTATAACTTTCTTTTTAGAGTTGGATAGAAAAGTAGAATACTTTCTGTTTTCAAATTCAGTTGGTTCTGATTTTTTTTCCTGTTGTTCTAAAATGCATAATATTTTAGCCTAGTACAAAGCATGACTTTTATTAGCAGCTAGAGGCCTGTTGCATGAAAAGATTCGTGCAATAGGCTTTCCCTTCCCCTGGCTGCCTTCACTGGTTTTCCTCCAGCACCCAGGACCCAGGCCTTCTCTCTGGCTGGAGGCGCCTTCAAGCCTCTCGCGGCTCCAGCGGCCGAAGGCACCTTCAAAGCCTTCGCTGCTCCAGCTGGAGCCACCTTCAGTCTTCACTTGGCCACTCACATATGCAAATTGACCGTCATCTTTGTTGGTCGTTAATTTGCATATCATGCTGATTAGCCAATGGGAGGCGTAGCAAAGGTACGGTCAATTACCTTGTTTGTATATTATTAGATAGTATTCTAATTTTTATTTTTTTGATCAGATATGGGTAGTTAGTTTTATAGTCAAAATTTGTGATAAAATTTTATTAATGGATAATAAAAGATGAAATAAAACATAGCATTTTTATTTTACTTACTATGCTGTTATTTGAGCAAAAGACAAAGTCATCTGAGATTTCACTCAGATGGGGCCAAGCTGATGTTGAAGAATATCAAGGAAGAGGGACATTAAGAATTGGTGCTGTTCTATTTCAGTTTGGGAACAGTTCCTGGTAATAATGTGAAATTGTTTCCTGTGCAGTTGACCATGTAGATTCTGGGTGAGCACTTGAGTGTGCTCTTTTTATTATAAAAAATAAATAACTGAATCAGTATAGCAGGTTCATCAAAGACTACTTTACATGCATATTTCTAGTGAAATTTTTTATGTAGTTGGCCCTTAACCAAGTTAAATTAAGGTGAATTAGAATAGAACTGGATTTCTTATTAATCACATTCAAATGGGGATTGCTAGCCTTTTTACTATTATTTGAAACTGTCTTAATCTTGTTTATTCTATCATTAAACATTCCTGCAGAATTTGTAGATCCTAAGTAATCGTGGGTAGTATTTTACTATTCCTCACAGCCTACACTCATTTCTTTTCCCCCATCCTTTCCATTCCCCTACCTCTTGCCCCACTCACCTTTTCCTTTCCCTTCAATGTCTTTTCCCCATGTTTTTACTTTAGGATTTTTGCAGATATCAAAATCTTTGATTTTTAGTATCTGAGCTCACTGCTAATATTGAAGACTGAAATTGATCATCTTTATTTCAGACACATGTCTTGCCACACAGCATCATTTTCATGGCTAATCTAATGTGTTGTTTGAACAAAAGTCTATTCACCAAATTGGAAATTCTGGTCTTGAAAAGCATTATTTGCATAGTCATTAAATAATTTAGCATACAGTTACCTCCTGATCCACGTACTAGACTAATTACTAATTCGTGTATGAAAAGGATTCCATCCCTGCCCATGGAAGGCTTGCTCAAGGACTCATGCTCTGGGCTCAGTCCTAGGATTACCAAATGTGTTTCTGTATGTTGAATGGGCTATAATTTTCTCCAGGAGTCAATCATACTAGTAAATCCTCTCCTTACAGTACTTACCCAACACTTTACTGTTTTAGCTTTCAATCAACATGCGTTTGCTGAATGCCTAGTGAGTGCAGGGCACTTGGCTAATCATATGTGAATGTACATAAATAAATAAGAAGCATGATTCTTGACCTAAAGGAGCTTAAAAATTTCCACAAGAGTCAATTGAGTACAGAGACAGGGCCAAGATTCAAAGGCAGGAAGGAGAGCATTGGGTAAGTCTGGTGGGGAACTCCTCAGGACATGAGAGATTTAGGGCATTTAGAATGAGCAAAAAAAATTAAAAAGAAGACGTTTCTAGATGTAGGAAATGGGGTGTGGAAACAGGAATTCAGAAGGCTTTGCCAGTCACAGTAAGGTGACAAGGTTGATTTCACCTGAGTGTTAGCACAGGTAGGTTAGCGGGTCAAGATGGAAAGGCAGGCTGCAGCTAGGACGTGAAAGGTTGATGATCCAAGCCAGTGGCGTGGGCTTTGTGGAGTACAGTGGGGATCTACTGGGATGGGGGTGTTATGGATGACGGACGATCTGGTCAAAGTGATGTGTTGGAAGGTGAATCTAGTAGTGGGAGGAAGTGGGACAAACTCAGATTTAGAGAGCTAAAGTTTAGATCATTTGAGTGTGAGATGCATACAGAACATCTAAGTAAACTCCAGAAAGTAGTCGATGCCAGAACAGGGCTCAGGAGGAAGATCCTGCAAGCCAGGCCCTCCACCTCATGTTCGCTGGCAGATGTTTGTCTATCCCCTTAGTGTACCTGCCCAGTTTCCTTTTCTATCACAACCATGGCTTCTCTTTGCTTTTATTGCCTGTGAACCCTGGTAAGGTTCCAGGTGGACACCAGGGCCCAGTAATCATTATGGCCTGATAATGGTGCTTTATTTGAATTTTATCAGCTTCCTGAAACTTGTGATTTTTGAATTGTGGATAATGATTTTTAAAATTTCATAAGGAGATAGTAGCTGTTAAATATTAATTTCTCAGTGGGTCATTTAGCAGAATTGCTCTTCCGTAATCTAGCTATGGCATATTATTAATTTGGTCATGCCTTTTTAACACTTGGATCATTCCAAATTGACATTTCATATGCTTATGAACAGTTTCATATAAATAATTGTTTCTGAAAGCCACTAATTTCACAAAGTAGTGGGTTGATAACATTATTTTTGCATTAACAGGTCCCAGAGGTTCATAAGGTTGATTTAAATAAGTGATTTTTTTTCCTTCCATTTGATTGTGCAGATTTTAGGGAAGGAACTTAGTGTTTCTGCCTCATAGCCAACATATAGGCAAACATTTCTTAAAATGGCTGTTTCTTAGGGGAAAAATACAATATTTTGTTTCTCTGTAATGACCGAGTTGATATTTCCCTGTCTCTTTGGTCTTCTGATATGCAATGTTATTATTTAAAATAGTCTAAGCTAACCTTGAGAGGCAGAGTGTTTGCAATTCAAATCGGCATCCCAAGGTTTCCCACAGTCCTGCGTTGTCTCCACTAAGAGGTGAGCTAATTTGCTTCATGGTTATGGTAACTATATCCTTGTACCCAATTGGTATAACCTTAGCTTAGCGATATGTAATACTTCTGATGAGACTTGCACCAAAAGAATCTTCAAGCACAGCAACCTGGGAGCTTACAGAACAAGGTGTAGGTCCTCAGGGGGCTTTTGTCATCTGGTTCATTTCTTACTGCCCCAGATCACAGGGCACATTCTAGAGTGGCAGTCTGTGAGCAATGGGAGAGAAGGATGTCCAGGGTTATCAAATGAGATAAATAATCATATCTCTGCCCAGAAAAATCAGAGAGAATCTTATCCAAGTGGTGACCTGGAAGGGCATGGCAGGGAAGGGAGAAGACATGTTCAACTTTGAGGTCTGTGCTTTAGACAAAACTGGTTAAAAAAGAAAACAACGAAACAACTCACAAGCATTTGTGATCTTACAACCCAATGCTGCCTGCAATTAACTGGCAAGGATATGGATTTTTTTTTCATTCCACCCCTGGGGAATTCTTGGACAAGTGATAAAATCCGCGATTAGCCTGTGGAACTGTAAGCTAAGCTCTCTTCAAGCAGAGGACAGACCTGGCTGCATCCAGGAAATATTTTGACCACAGTACTTGGAACAATCTGAGAAAACGCTGGCTCAGAAACAAAGTCTCTTGATTTCAACTCTGAAAAATGTTTATGTGTTTTGTTTTTGCATGTGTGATGTGTATCTAAAACTCCTAAAGCTTCCTACTGCTGACAGTATTGTGTCTGTTCTACTTGAGTAAAAGCAAATTAGAAAAGAGGACAGAACGTTCATCTTTGGAAATTCAGGTTTGATGACATTGACTCTGTAGAACCTTCTGGCTAGTTGACTTGAGTAGAGATCAGAAACATGGTGTTGCGCAGTCAAATCCCAGCCATCCCATTTGTTTTTCTACTTCCCCTATTAATACTTTCCTTCCACCTGTCTTAGCAAAAGTCGCTGAAAGGCATTAGAAAAACATTGGCTGTTTGAAAAGTGTATTTTTTTTAAATTACAGAGTTAATATTAGTCCTTTTGTTTTCTTTCTAATTTGGATTTCATTTTGCATAAATATTTCCCACATTTGTATAAGTTTCCACAATTATGACCCAGGAAATGCCTTTGTTCCCAAGGAACATTTTTTCCTTTGCCGTTTAGAGTTTATGGGAGTGTTGCAATGCATTGACCAAAAGAAGAGTTTTATTGCTTTATTATCACAGAAGTCTCGTCACTAATTAACTGTTTATTGTAGATGTGAGTAAGTAATTGTAAGCCAGACTGCATAAAAATGAACTTTTTATATTTAATTACTTCCTTATTAGTCATTTGTATTTAAGCTAAAAAGACTCAAGGTCTCTACCCTATTTCCTCTAGAGTTCATTTATTTCAATGATTAAAGACCCAGTAAGAAGAAAATGTCAGGTATGATAGATGGAGGGTAATAATGTAATCCATTAGCGTTAACATCTCTATTATTTCAAAAATCCATTCGGTATGCAGGTAAATGGAAAATTGTAAGATTCAGGCCAGTTCCTAAGTTGTGACTACTTTTCTTATGAGTGAGTAATAATCTCATAAGCCTAAGGAGCAGAATTTCATCCATTCGAAACAAATCAACCATGATGAAAGATATCAGCTGTAATGTACTATAACTTAGGTGGAAATTTTAGGTTTTAAACTTTGTATCTTTCAATGGGAGGCTATTTTTTGGTAGCTGTTATTCCGTGCTGAATCCTAAATATTCAGATAGCAAAGTAAACCTGAACAATAGAGGAGAAAAATAACATAATGTTCTTGTTTTCCTTTAGAGCCCTCAGCCAGTGATTCACAGCTGAGCACTCAGTGGCCAGAGCATTAGACATTAATCTGTTCACTTCTTGTCTACACTTTCACTTCCTGATCTCTTTACTCAAATAATAGTTATGTCATTATAACAAATAATGAGCAAGATCCAAAAGTCTGCTGGTAACCAGGGAAATAGAATGACTTCTTTTTTTTAGAGCAAGAGTTAATCTTCTCCTAGTACTCACATTTCCTCAATGCAGCCCAGACTGTGAATCTAGTGTGTCCCTTCAAAAATGTATACACTTCTTAGATAGTACTAACATCAAGAAAGTTAAATTATTAGTATTATGAATATGTTATTATAAGGCTTTAGGGGCCAAAATAATACATACTTCTTGGTACTGGCAGAACAATATTTGGGAATTGTATATGTGTTTGGTTTACTCCAAGTTTCGACATCCTGCAACCTAAAATATAAACTTCTATATTATTTTCCATTCTAAATATATTTGTATTGATTTCAGAGAGGAAAGGAGAGGGAGAGAGAGATAGAAACATCAATGTTGAGAGAGAATCATTGATCAGCTGCCTCCTACACACCCCACACTGGGGGTGAAGCCCGCAACCCGGGCATATGCCCTAACTGGGAATCAAACCATGACCTCCTGGTTCATAGGTCAACCCTCAACCACTGAGCCATTTATGACTCAAATTTCCATGATAAACAATGCCTAATTATCATGGATTATTCATTTACACTTCAAATTATTCTCTGCCACTATAATTTATTAGATATGCCTACATCTCTAATAATTTAGGAAGTATTATGAAATATTTCTTATGGTCTAATCTCTGGGATATTAAGTGCCTACTTTAGATACATTATCCAATATGTGTGCAATATGTTTCAGAATGCTTTCAGAGCTGCTGGGAATAGAGAGTGCAAATTTAAATGCTGCAAACTGCACAGCAATACTGAGGATGCACACCTAAAAAGTAAAAACGTAGCACAGGAAGTGGGGGTAAATGAGACCAGAGTCCTGGATAAGTACATTCTGATCTATATGTTGAGGCGGAACCATCTGAGTGGACATGGAGAAGGGGTGGGATGTTCGGGGGCGGGGCGATTTAGCACAGGCTGAAACCTTGTCACCACCCAGAACTAGAAAAGGAGGTACTGCTATGTCTTTGTACTACCAGTTGCTGAACATTCTCCTTTTTGATGGTTAATATTAATAATAAATGTTATTTCTATAACATTTAAAGTTTTCCAGACACCTTTGATTTAATTTGACCCTCCTAATGGCCTTGTCTATTTTCTTTTAGCTCCAAGTGTTCGTTTGTGTGACACTGCTAAAATTCTGGGATTTTTGAATGTTAGAGAAGATGACTTCTGAAGTCATTTCATTGGTGAAATCAACATTAATGATTCAATTATGGGTTAAGAGTGTGAACCAATACATTTATCTCCTAAAACTTAAGAAATGTGCCCTGGCCAGTTTGGTTCAGTGATTAGAGCTTTGGCCCTTAGACTGAAGGGTTTGATTTTGGTCAGGAGGCAACCAATCACACATCAATTTATCCATTTAAATAATTTTTTTATTTTTAAAGAAAAATTCTAGCCCAGCAGGTATGGCTCAGTGGTTGAGTGTTGACCTACCAACTAGTAGGTCATGGTTCGATTCCAGGTCAGGATGCATGCCTGGGTTGCGGGCTCGATCCCCAGCATGGGGCATGAAGGAGGCAGATGATCAATGATTCTCCCTCATCATAAATGTTTCTAATTCTCTCTCCCTCTTCCTTTCTCTCTGAAATAAATAAAAAACAAAAATAAAAAAAACAACAACAAACAACAAAAAATTCTATGAAACATACCCCAGGAACATTAAGGGATATTTAGTTTAAATTATAACAGAGGTTTGTTTTTAATCACTGTGAAGGTGGCAGATGATCAATGATTCTCCCTCATCATAAATGTTTCTAATTCTCTCTCCCTCTTCCTTTCTCTCTGAAATAAATAAAAAACAAAAATAAAAAAAACAACAACAAACAACAAAAAATTCTATGAAACATACCCCAGGAACATTAAGGGATATTTAGTTTAAATTATAACAGAGGTTTGTTTTTAATCACTTCAACAGTTGAAGTAAATGAAAACAAACAAACAAACAAACAACTCTAGTCAAATATTGACACTGTCTTGGCATAACAAATTGTAGGAATGGAAGAAAGATAATATTTATTTTTTACATCTGGGTCTTAATATACATACATTTTTATTTCACCTTCCTTGTATTGTGTTGTTCATTAAATATTTTACTATACTTGTTTATAGAAGAAATTTTAGAAAATATAGTGCGCAGAAAGGAAGAAGAAAAAGAAAACCATAATCTACCTACAGAAATTCTCATTCCTGCCTGTGTTTTCTCCTGTAACAGCAAGAGGGGGTGAGGATCTTCATAATACTGTACAAAGAGGTGGAACTTGCACTTGGAATAAACAGTGAATACAGCAAGAAGACTTTAATGCGTCTGCACCCCAACATAAAGGTATTCAGGTTCATCTTGCTGAACCATGTTTCTTCTTTATTATTCTGTAGTTTTTCAGGTTTATTTTCCTCTGAGCAGTGGTAATGTGTAGAATTTCCTAATGTATATATTGAATAAATAGGATTGTGTTCTCAGAAATACAAGAAAATACTATAACTTTTTTTAATACTTCTAATATTGATGGAGTCAATAAGGGTCACATTTCTGCTTTTCTCACCCTGACTAGAGGCCTGCTGCACAAAATTCATGCACCAGTAGGGTCCCTAGGCCTGGCCGGCGATCAGGGCCAATCGGGCCCTTCCAGCTGATGGCTGGGGCCTCCCTTTCCCAGCTGCTGGCTGCCAGCTGGGGCCTTGCTTCGTTCCACACCACCCCCTGGTGGTCAGCACACGTCATAGCAAGCGATCGAACTCCCAGTCTTCCGGTCAAACTCCCAAGGGGACACTTTGCATATTAGCCTTTTATATATATAGATTACATATATAGATAATTTAGTTAAGAGCACACTTCCTAGATTTGTTTTGAGGCCTGTCAAGTTTCCATTCTCCTCATTAAGATGATCCTAGAATCTCTAAAATGTGATCTCCCTGTGGCATCCCTTGAATACTGATAGCAACAAAGACTTAAGGACTTAAAGTACTTTTCTTTTAAAAAAATATTTTATATTCATTTCAGAGAGGAAGGGAGAAGGAGAGAGAGATGGAAATATCAATGATAAGAGAGAATCATTGATCGGCTGTCTCCTGCATGCCCCACTGGGAATCGAGCCCACAACCCGGGCATGTGCCCGGACCGGGAATAGAACTCTGACCTCCTGGTTCATAGATCGGCACACCCCACACTGGGAATCAAGCCCACAACCCGGGCATGTGCCCAGACCGGGAATAGAACTCTGACCTTCTGGTTCATAGATCGATGTTCAGCCACTGAACCATGCCAGCCAGGCCTTAAAGTACTTTTCTTAATGACATCTTGTTATTTGATATTTTATCAAAGACCTAAAGCTTATCAATAAATATTTCCCAGTCAGCCCTGGCCAGTGTTCTCAGTGGTTAGAACATCAGCCCATGCACCAAAGGGTCTTGGGTTCCATTCCTGCATTTAGAGAGAATTCTTTACAAGCAGAAAGTTAATAACTCCTCAAAGTACCCTTCAAATTAAGAGCTGCCAAAATATCTATCTCCCTATATTCATATGCTTCCTATTTTGACTCCATGGCTGCCAAAAGATCAATATAGTTATCTAAAAACTAGAGGCCCGGTGCACGAAATTTATGCACTGGGTGGGTGGAGGGGTGTCCCTCAGCCCAGCCTGCACCCTCTCCAATCTGGGACCTCTCGAGGGATGTCCGACTGCCCGTTGGGATCGGGCCTAAACGGGCAGTCGGACATCCCTCTCACAATCCAGGACCACTGGCTCCCAACTGCTCTCCTGCCTGCCTGATTGCCCCTAACCGCTTCTCCCTGCCAGCCTGATCCACACGTAACCACTCCCCTGCCAGCCTGATCGACGCCTAACTGTACCCCTGCCAGCCTGGTCGCCCCTAACTGCCCTCCCTTTCAGGCCTGGTCCCCCGCAACTGACCTCCCCTGCTGGCCATCTTGTGTCCACATGGGGGAGGCCATCTTGTGTGTTGGAGTGATGGTCAATTTGCATATTACCTCTTTATGATATAGGATTTGCCACAGATAGAGATGTTGTTTAAAAATTTTTAGAGTTTTGTTTTTTTAAATAATACCAGATATATCCTTTTAGGGGGGAAAGGGAATTAGCTATTTCTTTGAGCTGACTTTATAGGAATATGTGCCCAAGCTTCAAGCTAAATGGCAGTTGCCCCAAAATGTAGAATGAGTGAGGGTGGGGGAGGCTTCAGATGTAACTAGGAGTCTTCCCAGTTAAATACTGAGAATAAAAGGCGAAGTTTGGGGATTTTCTTTGGTGTATACAGAGCCCATTTTGGTATTTGAATTATAGAAAATGCTACTCAGGGGTGAAAACAGAAGGTCATTTAAAAAATCATGTTACATTTGCAATTTTTTCCTCTTAAGGTGATGAGGCACCCAGATCACGTGTCGTCCGCCGTATATCTGTGGGCTCATCATGAGAAACTTGTCATCATTGACCAGTCAGTGGCCTTTGTAGGCGGGATCGATCTGGCCTATGGCAGGTGGGATGACAATGAGCACAGACTCACAGACGTGGGCAGCGTGAAGCGTGTCATCTCTGGACCGTCTCTGTGTTCCCTCCCAGTGAGTAATGTCATCTTTACAGAACTGCATAAGAGGGACACAGTTTGTGTAAATATATATGACTAGCGGCCCAGTGCACATGGGGTCCCTCACTGTGGCCTACTGGGATTGGGCCGAAACCCGCAGTCCAACATCCCCCGAGGGATGTAGTGGTGCGGGAAGTGACAGGCGACTGGGGAGGAGCCTGGGCCGGGTGCCTCTCCACTCCCGCTCATCCTGGCCCCGCTGCGCCTGCCACCACTGGGTAGGCTCGCTGCTGCTCCTCTGCAGTTTCTGCGCGCCCATCCTAGGGTGATACTGGTGCACCCATGACTGAGAAGTGGCCACAGGCTCGTGCCCAGTCAGTACCAATGCCGGTCTGGATCCTGGTTCCAGTCCAGATGGGGGACAGGCGCACAGGGGGAGTATCCGTGGGAGAGGCTCACACCACCACAGCTGCACTCGCCAGCCGTGAGCCTGGCATCTGGGCTGCGGTTCCTGCGCGCCCATCCTAGGGTGATACTGGTGCGCCCATGACCGAGAAGTGGCCGCAGGCTCGCGCCCAGTCAGTACCGATGCCAGTCTGGATCCTGGTTCCAGTCCAGATGGGGGACGGGCGCACAGGGGGAGTGTCCCTGGGAGAGGCTCACACCACCACAGCTGCACTCACCAGCCGTGAGCCCAGCATCTGGCGCCTATCGGTCAGCTGAGGAGTGTTCCCGCTGTGGGAACACACTGACCACTAGGGGGAAGCTCCTGCATTGAGCATCTGCCCCCTGGTGGTCAGTGCATGTCATAGCAACTGGTTGAACGGTCGAATGGTCGAACAGTCGCTTAGGCTTTTATATATATAGACTAGAGGCCCAGTGCACGAAATTTGTGCACAAGTAGGGTCCCTAGCGGCTGCCGGCCTCCCTTCCCCGGCTACCGGCTGCCGGCTGCTGGCCAGGGCCTTCCTTTTTTCCTGCCACCCCTTGGTGGTCAGCGCATGTCATAGCGAGCAATAGAACTCCCAGTCAGTCGAATTCCTGAGGGCACACTTGGCATATTAGGCTTTTATATAGATAGCCTGACTGATTGATTGAACAAGAGTGACATTGAGTCAAACATAGACACACCTGGTTTGTTTCTTCTCTTGTAAGAAGAGAAAATAGATTCAATGGAGCATCTGCTCTCTCATACTCCACTCCTTTGTTGTCCATTTAAATTAAAGATTTATTTGCTATTAGGAAAACAGTTTATCAACAAAAATGTGCAGCAATTGAACTTTAAGTTAAATAAGCTGCCTTATTATATGCAGGTAACTGCCAAGGTTTTTGGCATCTTCCTACTTAAAGACATATAAAATAGGATAGGTAATTCTATTTGAAAGTAGGAGGTTAATAACTTTACAAACTACCTTTAAACCAAGAGCTGCCAAAATATATCTATATGCCTATATTCATATATTTATTATCTCAACTCAAGTGGTTGCCAAAATATCAACATACTTATTAAAGAAGTTGATGGGCTTCATCCTATTTTACTGCTGGCTATGTTGGTACTTTTTCTGGGAAAACTGAAATGTGGTGAATTGGTAACAGGGAGGATAATTGACAGAAAAAAGCATTGCTTACTTAATATTTAGCAGAGAAAGTTCAGTGGCTCAACAGTGAGCGTAACTTATATAATTGTGTTTGAGATAAGACAATTCATTGATATAAAATTCCAGGAATTTGGCCTGAAAGAGTACCCACGGTGGAATGCCTGCTGTGCCTTTGGCAGTATTTAAACCCTTCACAAGAATCCCTACTGCCCTGCGGCTGACCTCACACCTTATTGTGTGTCTGTTAAAAACTTCTATCCTGTGCCAACTTCACACCTCACCCGACTGGAATGAAAGGGCCACAGCGCAGTGTATTTGATGCGGTGTCTTTTTGTTTTGTTTTGTTTATAATAGTCTTCACAGGCTGAAATAACAGAATCTATGGAATCCTTAAGCCTCAAAGATAAAAAGGAGTCTGCAAAAAATCTGCCCATCCTGAAGAGTGCTGATGATATGGATTCAAAACTGAAAGGCATAGGCAAACCCAGCAAGTTCTCCAAATTCAGCCTCTACAGGCAGTTGCACAGGCACCACCTGCACGGCTCCGACAGCCTCAGCAGCATCGACAGCGCCTCCAGTAAGTCGCCGTCGTGGCTAGACCTGATGGGGACCACGCTCTGTGCCTCCGTAGCCAGACACTGCACCCCTGTTTTGAGAATCTACCTTTCTATGGTGGGGTAAATGGATCAATGCCGAAAGGTCACTAGATCATCTTATCCGACATCTTGCCGTCGCATGGCCTTGTCGGCCTCATTGTAGAACAGATTTATTGCTTTATTCACACGAGTCGTCATAACAAACACAAGTCATGCTTCTGATGGTAGCAGAATGACTAAGCATGGATAAAATAATGGCCAATTATAAAGGCAAAAAGAAAAGTATTAGGTATACTTTATACGTCTTTTAGAAAAACAATATTTCATTTCTCGTCCCATCCAGAAATACAACAAGCATTTCTCCTCAAACATCAGATTTTCTGCATCTTAGAAATGGGCTGTTCTTTTTAGCCTTGCAATGTCCTGTGGCCCAGGACTTGTGACTGCTTTGATCGCCTTGCCTCGTTTTAAAAATGATCACACCTGCTTTCCAGTCTAGAAAACCTGATATATGTATTTCTTTGTAACAAACAAACAAGCAACCAAAAACACTCTCAACTTTCTCCAGGTTATTGTAATCACTGTAGGAGTCATCAGAATTTAATCCATGGTTTAAAGCCCCACTTGAAACTCTTTCGCTCTTCCAGTGATTCTGAGCAGGGGCTCCCTAGACCTGCCATAGGTAAGTGACGCGTGAAGCAGCAGCACCTTCCCAGGCTTCAGCTTGTGCTGCATGGCCAGTGAGTGTGTTTCTGGATTGTCTTTCTGTCCACACAGCTTGCACACCACATATATGGAGAGCCACGCCTGGGGGGAGTCCACGGGATTCCTACAATTCTAGCACTGCGATGAAACATAACCTAAGAAGGGTACAGCGCGGGGCACCTGCAGCTCAGTGGTGTTTTAGTTCTGTGGAGGGTGGGAGGGCTTCTCTGACGATCCAGAAAGACGTTCTTGAGGAGGGGACGTTGGGGTTAGGTTTGGAAGGAATGTCATTGGGTAGGTGAGGATATGAAGACATTGCAGGTGAAGGAAATGAGGTAATGGGATGGGAAAGTGCCAAGTGCTTCTAAACGTTAGAAAATGCATCGTTCAGTTGATATGACCAGGAAGAGATGCAGCAATCACATCTGAACTCCCTAACATCAATAAAGGAGTCATGCCCTAACCGGGTTGGCTCAGTGGATAGAGCATCGGCCTGCAGACTGAAGTGTCCCAGGTTCAATTCCAGTCAGGGGCATGTACTACCTTGGTTGCGGGCACATCCCCAGTGGGAAGTGTGCAGGAGGCAGCTGATCGATGTTTCTCTCTCATCGGTGTTTCTAACTCTCTATCCCTCTCCCTTCCTCTCTGTAAAAAATCAATAAAATATATCTTTTTAAAAATAAAGGAGTCATGCTCTAAAAGTGAATTTTCAGAAATTGTAATCTGATAACCTGTTGTAAGAAGAACCACACACTTGAGGAATACATGATCAGGCCTAATTTATGACGGTGGGAATGAAGAGGGTTTGGCAATGGATCAGCTAGGGACAAGTTGTCCGATAATATGTAGCAACCACAGTAAAACCTCAGGCTAGTGTTTATGGTATGCAGACTCTCTGAGGTCACTGCTGGGAGCACCTGTGGTGTTATCTCCTTTTTACAGATGAGGTAACCCAGGTCCAGAGGTGATAAGTGACTTGCGCAGTGAAGCTCCAGTTCATCCCTCCCAGCACCCATGGTTGGGATTTGTGATTGAGTAGAAATGCAGATTGCTGCGTCACGACCTTTGGATCTAGTGGCCTGTGGAGATGGCCGAGTTGGAACTCAGCTAACAAAGCTGGATGTGAGTCACTCCTGGTGGCAGAAACTAAAGAACCCAATGAATTAAGCTGGACCTTGAGCAGTGGTGCCCAGCATTCTTTAGTCTGGGGACTTTGCATTTTAAAAACTGATTATATTTAATGAACTAAAGCTCGAATGTCATTGTTAAATAAATTTGTATGTTGTAAATCATAACATTGACAGACATTAAAAAATGGAGAAAACTGTAGATGAGGAGACATTTATTTAGCGTAAAGTTAGTACTTGATACGTATGTGGGCTCCCAGTGATTCCTGGGCTTGACGGAGCTTCAAAGCCCTGAGACAGGGGCCGGGAGACCCCTGGGAAGTCCAAAGAGCCAGGTGATGGGTGAATGCAGGGTCAGACATTAAAGGTAAAGAGGTGGAAACAGGCCCAGGTAGTGCTTTGTGATTCCACTTGTGACTTTGCTGCTTTAAGACTGAAGTTAGAAATGAGAGAGAGGAACGAGGTTGCCGAGCCATGACGTTGGGGGCTCTGAGTCATGACTGAGTGTCTGTGTCGCTGGCAGTAGGATGGGGAGTGGGAAAGCAGATGCAGGCAGGAGCTGAGAAACTCTGGCTAGTGTCAGGCTGAGCAAGCCGATACCCATGGAGGTGACCTGAGGACACCCATGGGTGGTTTCCAGGTGCTCATGGGAGCCTCCTCCCTAATAAACTGGATACATGTCCAGTGCAGCATTGTTTTATTGAGAGAGAGAGAGAGAGAGAGAGAGAGAGAAAGAGAGAAAGTAAACAACCTAAATATCCAAGACATTAAAAATGGAGGAAACTGAAGATGAGGAGACATTTTACTTATTTATCATAAAGCATGTACTTGATGTATATGCAGGCTCAGGATGACGCCCACATATGCATCAGAATCAGAAGAACATACTGAGTGTTTCATCCCCTTGAGGGATTGTGCTCTTCTGTAAACTGTCAGTGGGGATGTAAAAATAAATGTATAGAATTAATTTGTTTCATTAAATAAGTACTTACTAAGCTCCTAGTATATGCCAATCACTGTTCCAAGTATTAGGGATCTGCAGTGAACAAAACAGATGAAATTCAATTAACTAGTTGGATGTTAAGGACGGGAATTCTATCTAATAAAGAGGGACTATGCTGATTGACCCTCATGCCATCACAAAGATGGCGGCGCCCACAGCCAATAAGGAGGGAATATGCTAATTGACTGCCCTGCCCTCAAAGATCGCATTGCCCACAGCCACAAGATGGCTGGCAGGGGAGGAGGGCAGTTGTGGGCTATTAGGGGAGGGGAGGGCAGTTAGGGGTGACCAGGCCTGCAGGGGAGGGCAGTTAGGGGTGACCAGGCCGACAGGGAGGGCAGTTAGCAGTGATCGGGCCTGCAGGGGAGGGCAATTAGGGGTGACCGGGCCTGCGAAGGAGGGCAGTTAGGGGCGATTGGGCCTGCAGGGGAGCAGTTAGGCATCAATCAGGCTGGCAGGGGAGTGGTTAGGGGGCTGATCAGGCTGGCAGGCAGGTGAGCAGTTGGGAGTCAGCAGTCCCGGATTGTAGGATTGTAAGAGGGATGTCTGACTGCCGGCAGTCAGACATCCCCCGAGGGGTCCCAGATTGGAGAGGGTGCAGGCTGGGCTGAGGGACACTCCCCCACCCCAGTGCATGAATTTCATGCACCAGGTATCAAACACAACATATCAGGTGGTGAGAATTATCATGGAGAACAGGGGAAGGGGGACAGACAGAGGGGAGGAATTACTATTTTATATCAAGTGGTCAGAAAATTCTTCTCTAATGAGGTGAGTTTTTAAAAGAGATCAAAAGGAAGAGAAGAATGAGGCTAAGAGAAGATCTGGGTGGAAGGGGTCCCAGCCAGAGGAATAGCAAGTGTGAGGGCAGAGAGGCAGGAGGGGATCAGTGTTTCCAGGACTGGGCTGGGGGACCAGGAAGGGGGCAAAGTCTGAGAGGGCTGGGTCAATTACATAAGGTCTTTCAGCCCTTGTAAGGGTCTTGGCTTTCTCTTTGAGTGAGATAGAAAGTCATCGGAAGGTCCTGAGCGGAGGAGGAACAAGGTCTGACTTAGATTTTTACAGGCACATTCTTCACAGCAGACCTGGGTGGCAAGTAGTGATACATCTTGAGGTGGCGCTCATGGCATTTGCTGATGCCCTGCATGTGGGATGTGAGAGATGGAGAGGACTATTTCCATGAATTACATTAAATTGCAGCTTTAATTTTTTAATATGAAAAAAAAATAAATTTATGTAAAAAAGGAAGCTCCTTCTGGAGCAGTGCTTTTCAAAGCCTGTTCCTTGGGCCCTGGTGTTTCTCAGGGGTCCTGCAGAGGATACTGAGCAGATGGTCCCCAGACATCCCACTTCTGTTGATATTTGATTCAACCAGAACCATCCTGCTTATACTTATTTATGTTTTGGAGTTCTGTGTGAATTTGCATTGAAAAAAAAGTAAGTTTCAACTATTAGTAATAAAGGAAGTTTAAAGAACATAGCTCTGTATTTAAATCACATAATGACTTAAACCTATATTGTTTTATAGGACTTGAAACATAAATCAAGCATAGAGTAACTCTTTATTAGAAACTAGAGGCC
>NW_005355087.1:1265565-1298456 GCF_000412655.1 Myotis brandtii
TTTTGAAGAAGTACTGTTGATATTTGGCTCTGTTGACTAATGAGTTTGCCGACCACTGGCCTAAACTATTCCAAACAAATCAGGGCCCTCCTAAGAACAAATGAAATATTAAGGCAAAAGAGCCAAATGCTCGTAGTTACTGTGATTACTGCTCAGAGTTGTATGAGCACCAATGAGGGGGCAGGGACACACCCTTTCCCTGAACTTTTGCAGCCAGAGTCCGGGCCACTGAGGAATGAGGATTGCAGGAAACTGGCATGAAAAACCTGTGCTGAACAACAAGGCAGGTGCAATTATGAAATCAACTGGGAGCCAGATACAGACTGAGAGCTCCTCAGATCGGCGTTGCTGATCTTGAACGTCCTGTCTTCCTGCTCATTGGTGCTCATACAACTCTGAGCAGTAATCACAGTAACTACGAGCATTTGGCTCTTTTGCCTTAATATTTCATTTGTTCTTAGGAGGGCCCTGATTTGTTTGGAATAGTTTAGGCCAGTGGTCGGCAAACTCATTAGTCAACAGAGCCAAATATCAACAGTACAACGATTGAAATTTCTTTTGAGAGCCAAATTTTTTAAACTTAAACTATATAGGTAGGTACATTGTTATTAACTTAATTAGGGAACTCCTAAGCTGGCCTTTACTAAAAATGTCCTCACTCTGATTGAGGTACGTTCGCTGAGGTCGACCCCTTCCAACTCTCCCATCCACACTGGTCTTGTATACTTATTTCATCTATCTCCTTTTGTTCATCCTCTCTATATGTCCAAACCATCTCAACATATCTTTCTCAATCCTCGACACTACATCTTTCACTGCACAACGTTCCCTAAAATTAACTTAATAAACTTTACTTAAAGTTTTAAGTCTTGGTTAAACTATAGGTACATTGAATAAAACTTGATATCATACTTAATAATGATATTATTTATTGATAAAATTAAATTCCTTACAATTTACCTTACAATATCCATAAAATTAAATCATGACAATGACTGACAAACACTAATGTGAACTCCTAAGCTGGCCTTTGCTAAAAGCGTCCTCAATCTGATTGAGGTACGTTCGCTGAGGTCCACCCCTTCCAACTGTCCCATCCACACTCGTCTTGTATACTTGTTTTGTCTATCACTAGCACTAACCACTGCACAATGAGACTGCTGACTGACTGGCTTACTCAACTCCTGCATGAATCTCGCACGCCTCCCTCACTCTGTGTATCCCGCGGCCCGCCTGCGCCGAGTCCCGTCGCCCCACCGACCGACCGACACCCCCCACTTCTTCTATTGCCACTTCTTCAAAATAGACTCGCCCAGGCTGCCACTTTAGGCCATGACTAAAAACAAATTTGAATTATGAGCAGGTTGAAGTCAATTAACACCGAGACAATTTTCTGAATCGAAGAATTCTCTTGGTTTTGTTTTTCTTATAATAACTGATAGTTAGGTGAAAGATAATTTTTAAGCAACTGTATTTTTTGTATATGTAAAACTTTAGCTTTAGAGTTTTTCAATGGATAAAAACAAATTTTATATACATATGCCTTTTTTTTAATTTGGAATTTATCTCACTCTTGTCTCTTTTTTCTTTCTTTTATTTTATTTTTTAACAAAGTTCCATGCTTACTATAAAGAGCCTACAGGTGAGCAAACAGACCTGCCAGTACTTTGGCCTCTCAGTCTTATCGAGCAGGAAAATAAATCGCTGGGAGAAGTCAATAGAATTCTATCTTTAACATTTCAGTTTCGTTCATATTTAGCACTTTAAGACAATTTCAATAACCGTTGAAGGCTAATTATTCTGTTTGAGCTAGAATATTCGTGGGGCGATTGCTTAAAAACCTTTGTTCTGGAAATACTTACTGAGTGCCCGGAGCTACACCAGGAGGGCGGGGATACACTCCCACCCTGAGGAGTTTATATAGGGTGTCCCAAAATTCACGCAAGAAGTAATTTTGATAGGAAACACAGGTTTATAATTAAAAATTGTAAATTTTTTATTGATTCATAAAGTATACAGTATAGGGTTATGTATGGAATAGCACATCGGGTAAATGGCCTCCACGGCTTTGCTGGCACATATGCAAAGCCGTGGTCTTCATTGGTCTTCATTGTCCCTGCTCCTGGGCCATCATTGGTACTTGGTAATGCTTATCAAATTGAAGGGATTGAAATCAAAGGGCAACAGATATTAGAATCTGATTCAATAAACCAAGTAAAATTAGGCTTTTATTTTTTTGTTGTTGTTGTTAATGCTCACGCAAAATTCAAATCTTGGGTGAATTTTGGGACACCCTATAGATGAGTGGGGGCAGGGAGGAAGCATCCTTACACAATTGTGTCACAGAATCAGAGGCACTGGGGTGTGCAGCTATTAATGGTCCTGTAGCAGAGCTAGTGACTGTCTGTCCCTACTAGGACCTGGGGGTGTTTTGAGCATATGACACTATGTGGCTCTTGAAGGATGATGAGATCAGGCTGAGAGGGAAGGAACAGCATCCCAGGCAGAAGGAAAAATGTGACAATTGGACAGAGACATGATAGACCAGCCTGTCAAACACAGCGAGGCACGTGATGGGCATGGGGCCTGGGCTGTTTGGGGAAGAGCAAAGACCAGAGAGAGAGAGATTGGTACCCCGTTTGGAGTCTTCTATGCACACGAAACCCTTAGGATTTGACCCTGTGTAGGCAGTAGGTGATTCTGGAAGGCTTTTAAGCAAGGAGTCTGCAGTTTGAAAAGACAGTTCTGGGACAGTGTGGTGGTGGGGGGACCAGTTCAGTACTCTCACTGGCTACCTGGCTACTGCATGTGGTACCATTTATTCATTCAATAAATATTTTTGCTACCGATGTCTATATGTTAAATGCTTCTTTTGTGCTAAGCCCTACATCTGTGATTTGTAGTTCTGCTAGTCTTCCTGCTTAGTTGTCTCAATGGCCAATATAGCCAATTTCAGTCAAAGTATTGACCCCTGAGTAAAATTGTCCCGCAAAGCTCTTTGTGAAGTGTTGCAGTAAATGGCTGCTTTTGTGCATGTATAGTCATAAACCTCTAGTCTGTTGTGATGACTTTTATGGTTGTCATTTATGATTTCGGGAATATAGAATGTTAGAGCCTGAAAATCTTGGATGTCATCTAGACCAAATTCTTTGTTAATGGTGATGTTCACTTAGCTCAGTGATGGTGAACCTTTTGAGCTCGGCGTGTCAGCATTTTGAAAACCCTAACTTAACTCTGGTGCTGTGTCACATATAGAAATTTTTTGATATTTGCAAGCATAGTAAAACAAAGACTTATATTTTTGATATTTATTTTATATATTTAAATGCCATTTAACAAAAAAACAATCAACCAAAAAAATGAGTTCCCGTGTCACCTCTGACACGCGTGTCATAGGTTCGCCATCACTGACTTAGCTGGTTAATTCCAGGGCTGGAATGTGGGCTGTTGCATATTTGAGGTTCTTTCTTTCTGAGATGCAAAGGACAAGACTTCCATATTAGGTGTTTGCCACATTGACTGAGGAATGAGAAGGGCATGATTTCTTTCTATCCTCTGTATCTATGCTAACATACAGATCTCATGTTTCCCTACCTGACCCAGGTTTTACTACTCTCTCATAGTTCCTCCTAGCAAGTTCTTGATTCACAGTTAACCCTGTGGTCCTTTCTTCCAGTGAGCTGATAGATGGTAAACCTAAGAATGTTAAATTTCGTTGTCACATGGCAAACCTGGTTATAGCCCCAGCTGCCCACTACTAATAAACTTAAGGGCTATAAAACCTGTCACCCCTCAGCCTCAGATGGAGTAGAGATATTCTGCCCTAGTAATGAGTCTCAAGAAGGAAAGGTAAGAAGTCTAGAGGAGTTTCGTAAATGAGAGTTGAGCCTCCCTCCCTGGGGCCCACCTGTACTGTCTCTGAGTGGGTCTTGCTGTGTCCACAGACACGGGCTCAGTCCGCAGTTTGCAGACAGGTGTGGGAGAGCTCCATGGGGAAACGCGATTCTGGCATGGAAAGGACTACTGCAATTTCGTCTTCAAAGACTGGATCCAACTGGATAAACCCTTTGCTGGTGAGTTCCGTGGTAGTGGATGGCTGCTTATATTTTCTCTTTTTGCTTGTCAACATCTAACAAGTATGCCAGTGCATGATCTAATGTCTTGTTTTCTTTTGAATATTTGCTGAAACTTTGAAGAATATTTGCTAAATCATAATTCAGTCATATAATTAAGGATTGCTTATAATTATAGTAAGAAAAAAAAACATGAAATAGAGCTTACTTGTTTCAAACCATCAGGTTTTATATAGGCATACTTTGGGGGTAATGATCTGTCATTCTCCAAAAGATGGCACAATCCCTTTGATCATCCTTCTGCTTATCATCTTCATTTTTATCATTAAAGTGACACATTTTTAGATTATCACTGTGCTTCTATGTCTAAGAGGAGATAGAGATGGCACTGCATATGTTGCCTGACATCATGTCAACAGGGTAAAACAGGAAAACACAAGGTCAAGTACACAGCCTTAGGTAATTTGTACCAGCTCACATCTTGCCTTGCCTCGTGACTATCTAACACTAAGAGAAGAGGAAACATATTTGGGGAGGTGCATGGGGGACTGTGATCTATGGTTCACTTGGTTATGAAGGTATTGCTCCACCCAAGCCAAGAAATATACACATACGTGGACATTGCCACGTTCCCTTTGACTTATCATAGTGGGGTCAGCTCTGGGGGTCAGATGGCTTCTGTCCCTGGCACAGAAGTTAGTGACGATTCTTGCCTGGTGCACCTGGGCAGATTTCATAGACAGGTACTCCACCCCCCGGATGCCATGGCATGACATTGGCTCTGTGGTCCACGGGAAGGCGGCTCGTGATGTGGCACGTCACTTCATCCAGCGCTGGAACTTCACCAAGGTACACGGATGGTCTTATCATGGCTCAGTCCACATAGTGAGGCAGGCCTGGGAGAGGAGACACCTCGGGGGTTGGAAGAGGCCTGGGTGGCCACAGCTGTGCCAGTCATCTGCTGTCGGGTGCCTGGGAGTCAGAGCTCCTGAGTCTGTGGGCAAAAGGAAATGTTCCTGAGCTTTACATTACAGAGAATTTAGAGCAGAGAGGAATAGATGCTATGATCAGGGCCAGTGGTTTTCACCCTTTAACATCTTGGCTGCTCAGTGCTGATTAAGCATCTGGCCTGGCTGGTGCTCACCCGGAAGGCTATTGAAGGGGAATGGGAGTCTTGTTTAGTTGGCTGAGCTCACACTTTCAAGTCTTTCCAATCCTGGCATTGCACTGGGTTCATCTTGGAGAGGGGTCCTGAGCCAAGTGAGCAGGATGAGGGATGTAGCCATTTTGTTTTTATCCCAATTGTGTCTTCTTTAGTATGTTTTCATTACTCTTGGGAATTTGACCTAACATTCATAAGTTAAGTGCCTATCATCCAGGTGTTATTTAGATTCCTTTTTATTTACTTTAAAAAGTGAGGAGACATTCATTATTCTTCCTGGTAATTTGGGAAAAGACTGTTTTATCAAAAAAATTACTGTTTATAATGCTATGTAAGTGAAAGCTTTAACCTACTAGGCAATCAAAGATTTAAAAAAAAAACAAAACACAGCTAATACCTACAATTGGGTTTTGATGATCTTATACCCTGCTTCTGGGGGCTAAATTGGTACAGCACAAAAAAACTTCTTAAAAGGTATATAACCTTTTGACTCAGAAAATCTTTTCCAGGCATTTAAGTTAAGGAAATAACCCAATTAATTAATTTATTTTTATATTGCTTCCAATAATTTAAATAAAATGAGAAGTAACTGAAATGCTTATTAATAGTAATTTATTAAACAAGTTATGCTCTTTCCATACCATTTGACACTGGAGTTATTTTAAAATGACATGTAGTGCTATATTGCTATGGCAAGATATCTGCAACATAGTAAAATATCAGTTTACAAAAGAGTAACCCCCTTTTTGCAATTATATATCTCTATAACTCAATTATATTTAAGCTTTCTAAAGAATACATGCCTACTACATAAGGTAAAAGAAATAAAAAAGGAGTTCTCCATCACTGGGAAATAGAAAAAAAACAACCAAAAATAATGTGTTACCTCTTCACCTAGAAACATCCACTGTTAACAATTATTTCTGTTTCAAATAAACCTGAATTTCTTTTATAATCAAAATGTAAAAGAATGGAACTGTTTTCTTATTTGAAATTTTTTACCTTCTTTTTAATTATTTTAGATTATGAAACCAAAATATCGGTCCCTTTCTTATCCTTTTCTACTTCCAAAATCTCACACAACAGCCCATGAGTTGAAATACCAAGTGCCTGGGTCCGTCCGTGCTAACGTTCAGGTCAGTCTTGCTTTTCTTTATCACAAAGTGCTACTGGGCAAAATGGCTCTTTCTGGACTAAGTGCCTGTGACATTGGTTTCATTCACATTTTTCAATGAGGACAACTCCCATCTTTCTAGTACACTTTATAATTGTATACATTGTTCCCAGAGTTACATAGCATTAGGTCAGCATGTGTGGTGTAAGAATCTTCAAGGTAGCCTGCATTTTCAGAGTTATGCACCCTCGCAACAAAATTCAGCATACGTTTGAGTGGACTAAGAATTAAAACTTCTATTTGTTCAACCTTTGTTATTTCTACTAATGGACAATAATGCAGCTCTTTGGGGATGATGGGAAATCAAGATATTTCCCAGTGTGATCATATTTATCTAAATTTTCCTACGAGTTCTCTTTTGAGATATTTGACTATTTCTGTTCACAATTATATTTTCTAATTTCATTACACTGTTCATGTGACAAAATTAAATAAAGTGCTTTGCAGGGGGCTATTTTGTAATAAATGTCACACACTGAATAATGAAATAACGTTTTGAGGATGGCACAATCAATGATATTAGTAGGATTTAACTTTGAATTTCAGTAGCCTTATAGGTACAATTTTTTAAGTTATTGATTAGAGCAAGAATTGTACCAGATCTTTTATATACAGGGAAGGTAAAGTAGGTTTACAGTTGTTCATATGGGGAAAAAAAACCCATGCTAGTTAAATAAATACAAGAATAAACCCTATGTTTTGTGTACTCACAACTGTACCTGGTAAACCTACTTTTACCGACCCCTTTATAACAGACAAAGCTGATTATGAATTGGATCATTTTATATATTCCTAATAAGTATAGGTTATTATTTTTCCTTCAATTTCTGTTCATCTCTTGAAGCAAAGCTTCAACATTCATTTCAAATCAGAAATAGTAAATCTATTTTATAGTGATGCTTATGTGATGTCCTGTTATTACTTAGGGAAGGTCAAATAAATGTTTATTGAGCACCTACTATATGCCCAACATTGCACTGCAATACTAGTTAGAATGCTGACAGCCAGTGGTGTCTTAGTGTTGAAAAGCCTTCCCTGTCATCGAGTGTACCCTCCCATGCCCAGCCACAGTCTACTCGGCATCATCGCTGACAGGCTCTGCCACCACTCAAACGCATCCTCTAATGTGCTCACTAGTGATAGCAAACAGTAACAGCACTTACTGGGTGCCAGGTCTCCTGCACACTCCACACTAATTCATTTAATTCTCTCCACCACCCTACAGAGTAGATACTCCATTTTATAGAGTGGAAATCTGAGGCACAAAGCAGTTAAGAAACTTGACCAAGATCAAAGCCACTGAATGGCTGAGCTAAGCTTTGAACCTAGGCAGTCCTGCTCTGTGTCAGTGCATTTAACACATACTCAGGTGTCTGCACTGGAAGCTCTTATTGTAATCTGGGTGGGAGCAGGTGAGTGTCTGAATGCAGGGAGGCAGCAGAGTGAGGAAGCTGAGAGCTGAAGTGACAGGGCCAGGATCAGACAGCTAATTAAAAGTAGAATCAAGATTAGATCTCTAAATGGATCTAATTGCTTTTTAGCGTATATTAATCTGAACAGTATCTATTTGAGGGAAAAGGAGTAATCATATTATTATCAAGTCAGAGCTAGGGTGGCCATATCATATGGCTCATACCAGGATACTTTGGGGAGTGAAAGTGGCACTATTAAAAAATACACCATAGCACCAGGCAATCTGGTGAAATTGTGGAATTATCCTGGAAAAGTAAAAATAGGCACCCTACTCAGCCACCAGATGAGGTACTCCTGAAATATTCTTGATAGAAATGCCTATGGTTTCCCATTTTGATTGACAGTTGTGTTGAGTGGGAGAAGAAATATTCAGGACTTGGTTGCCAGCTGGGCTCCTTCGTTATGGGATACGTCCAAGGACCAGTACCCCATCCACCTACTCTCCCTTGACCCACACATGACACTCAAGCCATTGTATTCATTTAGTTGTTTAACAGCAAAAGGATTGACTTCATCGTATCAATGCATCTGGTGTAATCTCCATTGTCTTATGTTTGCTCATTTCTGATTGCTGCCTCCTAGTTGCTCCGCTCTGCTACTGATTGGTCTGCTGGGATAAAGTACCATGAAGAGTCCATCCACACTGCTTACGTCCACGTGATAGAGAACAGCAAGCACTATATCTATATAGAAGTAAGTCTTGCTTGTGTAAATTGCTATAACAACCTGCCTTCCCATCAATACCACACAGAAACTGCAGGGTCCCTGAACTCAGGACCTCCTGTATTAAGTGTATCTTGGGCCACGTGAACTTTTACTTCCCAAGCATACCTGACATTTGTTTTGCATTTTCATTAACTCAGGACTCCAATAGGAGTCCCCAGATCCCTGTTATTAAATGTATCAACTCATTGTAATATTATTAGCCAGGTATTCCCCAACAAGGATGTATAAGTTTAGATTTGGCTGGAGTTGGAGGGTGAAGTGTGAGGCACGTACTGCTTCAGGGGAGCAGGCACAGGGGTAAGTTGCTAAAATAGAGACCCCTGGATGCCACTGGTTTGGGGATGTTGGCGTAGGAGAGTGCAGCAAAGGAACGTGGAAAAGGGAGATGCAAGAATATTGAGGGAAGGTACCACCTTCCTCAGTTCTGTGTGAACAACTATTTATTACAAAGCTTTTGCAGATCCCAGAGTTTGTGTTCAAAGAATAGGAGGAAATCTAGGGGACACTGGGTTTACTCTGGGAACTTTACTAGCACTTCCTAGTCATTCCTAAGCTACCTCAGAGCACTTGGAAAATCCTGACAAAATAAAAAGTCATGACAATGCAACAATCAATCAGAGCACATCTCCCTCCTTTATTTGAGTCTTTTCTTTTCCACTGAGTTTTGTAAAAATGTATGGAGGGAGATGCAGTAGCTGAAGAAAATCATTCTAGCCCTTTCTTCCTTCCCCTTGAGTTTTGGCCCTCTCCCCTTCCATCCAGTGACAATTTATTCAAGGCAAGTAGAAAAGAATTAGAGATTTATTTATTTCACAGACGTGGAGAAAGAGAAGACTGATTAAAAATATTGGCAGGCTGAATGCAATGTGGTATCCCGGATGGGATCGTGCAACAGAAGAAGGACATTACTGAACTCTGGATAAAGTCTGGAGTTTAGTAATACTGATATGATTAGTGTAATTGACTTCAAAAATTTTAACATAATAATGTGAGTTGTTAACAGCTGGCTCACCCATTACCCAGAATCCTCTTGCTTTATCTCTTTTTGGTAGCAGTAAGTCAGCTTTTCTTATTAGTGATACCCCAGTACTAAGTGAGATCAGTAATGCCAGGATGATACTAGTACACATGGGTGCAGATAATAACCAGGTTGACACACCTCTAGGCAAAGTAAGCGGTCAGCATTCACCCTGCTCTCTCCCAAAAAGAAGTAAGGACATGACATGTGGCCAGTGTGTGTTACAGCTGCTGAGCAATGCTAAGCTTCTCTGTAATATAAATTCAGAAAAACAAGCATGGTTTGGTTGCCACTGAGATTTTGATTGTTTGATGCCCTAAGGCAGCGGTTCTCAACCTGTGGGTCGCGACCCCTTTGGGGGTCGAACGACCCTTTCACAGGGGTCGCCTAAGACCATCCTGCATATCAGATATTTACATGACAATTCATAACAGTAGCAACATTACAGTTATGAAGTAGCAACGAAAAAAATTTTATGGTTGGGTCACAACATGAGGAACTGTATTTAAAGGGCCAGAAGGTTGAGAACCACTGCCCTAAGGGGAAACACATTCTCAAATGAGTTTCTGCTCAGTGTTCTCTTGTAAATTTGTCTTCTGGAGGCAATTTACAGATTTAGGCACTTAAGTGTAAAAAATGTGTATAGTAATAAACATGATAATGTTGCAGAGGGATGATAATAATATATTGACTCATTGCTTATATATCTCTTTAAGATGATTAGCAAAGGTTGCTTGGTGATGACTCTACTTTGTTATAGGTGTATTATAACAATGTATAAATAAAATATGTAATAGTGATAATATTTGTATCTAATTTACATTCCTCTATGCAGCAACTAAATCTTTTGTACCATTATAATAATGTTGTATCCTAGTTTTTTAGTAGTAGTATTGTAGAATGTTTTATAGATGCATAAATAAGAGAAGTACTTCAACAAAAAAGATATAACAATATTTCTCTATTTTATTGGTATACATACAAGAGATTTTAAGCTACTTAAAATAGAAGTTGAGGAATAATAAGAGACTCAAATAAATGATCTAAAGCCAAAGCATATACTAGTTAATAATGGAGAAAGGGTGGAGAAAATTAGATCATGGCTCTGCCATCTACCTGTTAAAAAAGTAGACTTGGTATAAGATAGAATGTTTGCTGACAGAATTTTTTATTAAATTTATTGTGGTGACATTGGTTAATAAAATTATATAGGTTTCAAGTGTATAATCTATAATAATAAAAGCATAATATGCTAATTAGACCGGATGACCTTCCGGATGAAGCCGGGGCTGCAAGGAAAGCCCGGGTCCTGGGTGACAGAGGGAAGCGCCAGCAGCCAGAGGAAGGAAGGCCTACTCTTGCACGAATTTTGTGCATTGGGCCTCTAGTTCTATATAATACATCATTTGTATATTATATTGTATGTTCACCACCCCAAGTCAAGTCTCCTTCTGTCACCATTTATCCTTCTTCACCCTCTTCTACCTCCCCCCATCCCCTTTCCCCCTGGTAATCACCATATTGTAGTCTGTCTACGAGGTTTTTTGTTGTTGTTGTTTAATTCCTTCACCTTTATCACTCAGCTGCCCCCTCCCTCCCCTCTGTCAGCTGTCAGTCTGTTTTCTGTATCTAGCCAAGATATAATTTTTAATCATAAGCATTTATACAATGTGTGAATCTGAAAAAAAATTCGATGTTCGATGTCCCTTCAATTTGGAATGTTCCTAAAAACATAACCTACAAGGAATGTGCATGATGAAATAATAGTTTAGCCATTCGCTCGACTAAGATGCTACACCTGTTCTTACCTGGGAATGCATAGGATCCAGAGTGAGATGAGGTTTATTCTGTGGCTTACTTTCCTCAGGTGATTTCAGGGGTCAGAACATGTCTGCTATATGAAATGTGTTGTTGTTTTTTAAATATCAATGTAGAGTATGTTATACACCACATTTCCATATATATTACTAAGATATGAAAGACTTACATGGTTATCCTATTGATTTTTCATAGAACCAGTTTTTTATAAGCTGCGCGGATGACAAGGTTGTGTTCAACAAGATAGGCGACGCCATTGCCCAGAGGATCCTGAGAGCTTACAGGTACAGTGCTTGGCATTCCGGCAGGAGTGTGACTGCAGATCTTGCATTTACTGCTAAAAAGACTTTTGAAGGCCCATTTTTTAAAAACTGTCTTTTCCTAGCAGGCATGATTTAGCTCAGCGAGCAGGAGGTTATTGATTCCTTACGTCTGAGTCAGTGACCGAAAACTTTTGAGTCCGTTTTTTGAGGGAATGAGAATTCTCCCAGACCACAGTCATTTTTTCCTGGCCGGTCTCTTTCCCACGCAGATTTGTGATCTGATTTTTTTTAATAGCAGACAGTGAGCTGTGTTTACTTAAAAACCAAAACAAAATAGTTATAATGTTTTTCCGTGAGTTATATTTAAATTCTTGTTATCATCTGTCTTATTTCTTCGGCTCATGGGATTATTTCTTTAATAACACTTTTATTCAAATATAACTCACATGCCATAGAATCTACCCACTTGAAGTCTACAATTCAGTGAATTTTAGGATTTTCACAGAGTTGTACAACCATCACCTAATCAAATTTAGAATATTTCCATCACCCCAGGAAGAAACCTCATACCTTTGTCATTGCTCATTCCTTTTCCCCTTAGCCCCTTGCAACCACTCATCTACTTTCTTTTCTGTAGACATGCCTGGTCTGGGCATTTTATATAAATAGAATCATATAGTATGCGTTCTTTTGTGACTGACTTCCTTCACTTAGCTTAATATTGTCAAGGTTCATTTATATTATAGAATGTATCAGTATTTTATATATTTTGATTGTCAGATAATATTCTGTTATCTGGACATACTACAGTTTATCCATTTTCAGTTGGTGGATAATTGGGTTGTTTTCACTTTTTGGTCATATGAATAATGCTGCTATAAACATTCTATACTAGTTTTTTATGCAGATATGTTTTCATTACTCTAGGGATAGAACTGCTGGATTATATGGTAACTCTTAAACAAACAATTTGAGGACCTGCCAAGATGTTTTCAAAAGTGACTCTACCCTTTTACATTCCTACATTGTATAAGGGCTCCAATTTCTCTACATTTTTGCCAATACTTATTATCTGTCTTTTTTTATTATAGCCATCCTTGTAGGTGTGAAATGGTATCTCATTGTGCTTTTGATTTGAATTTCCCTAATGACTTCTGATGTTGAGTATTTTTTTCTGTTATTATTAGCCAGTTATGAGTTATCTTTGGAGAAATGTCAAGTGAGATTCCTTGCCCATGTTTCAGTGAGGTTGTCTCCTTGTTGAATTGTTAAGAGTTCTTTATATATTCTGGATACGAGTATCCTATCAGATTTATGATTTGCAAATATTTTCTCCCACTCAGTGTGTTTTCCTTTTGCTTTCCTGATAGTATCCTTTGAAACACACACACACAAAATTAATTTTGGTAAAGTCCAATTTATCTATATTTCTTTTATTGCTTTGGTATCAGAGCTCCAAAACCAATGCCCAATCCAGAACCATGAGTCTTTACTGCTCTTCTTTTCTAAGAATTTTATAGTTTTAGCTCTAACATTGAGGTCTTTGATCCATTTTGTGTTATTTTCTGTGCGTGGTGGGAGGTAGAGGTTCAGTTTTATTCTTTTGCATGTGGGTATCCAGTTGTTTCAGCACCATTTGTGGAAAAGCCTATTCTTTCCCCACTGAATTATCTTGGTCCCCAGGTCTATTTCTTGCTATGGCTGACTTTAGCTTTGTGTGAAAACAGCAAATCAAACAAACAAAACCATTCCATTTTTTTCACTTCAATTCATTGAACAGTGGAGAATGTTAAATACATACCCATTTGGGGATTAAAACATTTTTTGACTTCCAGTGGTACTTACTATATTTTCTTCACATAACATATGCAGATTTTTAGACCTAAAAACATTTAGTAACAGTAACTACCAGCATTTTACGTGGTTAATAACAGTTTATTTATACAGACTCTTACTGAATCTTCACAACTACTTTTGAAAGTAGATTATACAGGTTTTGTTGCTATTATTATTGTTATTGTTGTTGTCGTCCCTGTTTTTAGAGTTAAAAAATGATGATGTGACTTGTCTAGGCCACTAACAGCAATAGACAAAAAAGGTTTTGAGTTCAAGTCCTACCCAGTGCCTTCCCCACATCACGTAACTCTAATTCATTGATGGCTAGGATTAAGGACCCCTTTCATAGTTGCCCCAAATTAAGGCAAGAGGGTTGGGCCTTTGTTTTCCCCTCCTCCCATTAACCGGTTATTACATGCGGGCTGACTAGGGGAGAAGGGCATGGCCATGGGTGATGCATGGCCTATGGTGGACAATTCTTGGAGAAGGACTTCCCTGTGAGTAGTCAGTGTCCAACACAGTGGCTGAGGGAATGGTTGTCTCGATCCCGCGGGGAGAGCATCTGCGCAGTGCACCAGCACCATAAAACCTACCCCATCCTGCAGGGTGTACAGTGGGTCCCAGCCTTTACTACACATCAGAATCACCAGAGGACCTTTCCAGAAATATAGAGAGCTGGACTCAACTCTAGGCTGAATGAATTTAACTTCCTGGAGGAGGGCCCAGGCACCTATACTTTATACTAGTAATGTTCTATAGGTAACTCTAGGGCACAGCCAAGATTGCTTAGTGCTTATCTAGAACAGCGTATATGGTCATAAATGTAAATAATGGTCTGTGCTT
Source organism: Myotis brandtii (assembly GCF_000412655.1). Taxonomy (NCBI): domain Eukaryota; kingdom Metazoa; phylum Chordata; class Mammalia; order Chiroptera; family Vespertilionidae; genus Myotis; species Myotis brandtii. The sequence goes on from NW_005355087.1 coordinate 1,279,952, forward strand.
TTACAGGTGACCTTTGTCCTTTGCTTTCCCACATACTTTTTAAAAGAAAGTCACCATAGGACCTATTTCTGAGATGACTTTTTTAAAAAAAAGTCTTGCTTGCAGTTAGACATTCATGTACACAAACATTTCTTGCATTCTTGCCAGCCCTCCAATTCTATGGGTCAATTTACATCATATTTTCAAAATTACATTATATATCTGTCAACTCTTGCATTTTACCTATGCCGCCATCTTGGTCTCTCGATCTCTGTTTCCCACATACTTTTTAAAAGAAAGTCACCATAGGACCTATTTCTGAGATGACTTTTTTAAAAAAAAGTCTTGCTTGCAGTTAGACATTCATGTACACAAACATTTCTTGCATTCTTGCCAGACCTCCAATTCTATGGGTCAATTTATATCATATTTTCAAAATTACATTATATATCTGTCAACTCTTGCATTTCATGACGCGGGGCTGTCCATTTTATCTAGAAAGCGCATTTGACAAAAAGGAAAAATGATTTTCTCATGAAATTGGAAGGAGTCACATTAAGTTGACAAGCGAGCTCATTGGGCTGAGCAGGGAGTCATGAATTTTGGAGATGTGAACAGGTCATAAGGAGAGTAGCTTGTGCGCCCTCAGTCTCCACTTCACGCATCCCAGTTATTAGCTCCCTAGAGTGCATGGTCTCATAAGTACCTGTAAGATTTCTTCTTAAGTGTTCGGGAGCCTGGAAAAATATTGTTCCTTCGTGTATTGCTCTGTCTTTAAAAATCTGGACTACTTCTAAAATCATAGCATTTATGGCTGGAAAGAACCTTAAGCTACTTTCTGATTGAATATTTCCTGGTGAGACTATGGGCTGCTCCTGAAAGGAAAAGGAATCCAAGAGAGCATGGAAAGGCAGCTTCTGTTGCAGGTCATGTCACAGGCTTTGAGGTTCACAGAGCACATTCAAGACTGGCAATTTCCCCTACCCGGGTAGCTCAGTGTCGTCCCAATATGCCAAGGTTGTGGGTTCGATTCTCAGTCAGGTCACATACAAGAATCAAACAATGAATGCATAAATAAGTGGAACAACAATCAATGTCTCTCTTTCTCTAAATAAATAAATAAATAAATAAACAAATAAATAAACAAATAAATCTTAAGTAAATAAAATAACAAAGACTGGCAATTTCAAGTTTACCCTGTAGACAATAGAAAACAAGTCGATCAGATTTCAAATTAGCTGTGGGTCCTTTACCTCTGATATCTCCAGCCTCACTTTCTTTGACAGTCACATCTCAAAATGGTATGTCTATCACACTTTCAAAGTTTTAGTCGATTTACACACATATTCTGGAAATATATTTTACATTTTCTCCTTCTCTGTACCTCCACATTATTGTTCATCTCCTGTGTGAATTGCACCTATAAAAATATTTCCATTTAATAATATCAAATCCGTGAGCTTGTATACTTAGGGAAGGTAGAAGTGAGAAGCTCATCTTGCAGGCTCCCTGCAGTGGGGCCCTCCTTTTCACTGAGGGCCAGGACGGTGCCACCCCGCTTTCCCTTCCCCCTCTGCTCATTGGCTTCTCTGCTCTCCACTCTTCTGAGACTCAGAGCTTCCTTGCCAAAGTCACGTGCCTAGCAACAGTATAATTTTGGCTGTTGGAAAAAGAATAGAACATAGCGCAAAGCAGATGGAGGGAAATGACAGGCAGCATTCGGCCAGCCTGACCGAGGAACACGGCTGTCTTCCAGGTCCCACCCACCCTGGAGAGAAAGGAGTCTTTAAATTGCCAACTCCCTCCTTAGGGCTGTGCCTTCGTATTTCTGCCTGTGCTGGAATCCAGCCCCACCCCAGTTCCCCGAAGTGTGTTCACTGCTTCCCTCACTTCCTCCTGGTTCCTCCTCAACAGCCATAATTCTTTACAGAAACAGGTCTTCACAGAACTTTCATGTTCTGACCCATGACCTAGAGTCTAAGAATATTGTCCATCGTGTGCTGAGCTAAGAATAGCTGTGGGAATCTGCAGAAAACGAAAAGGTCTGCTCTAATGCGAACTAGTAAAACTGTCTCAGAGTTGAGACCAGCTCCCAACCCACTTGCAGCCTGACTTTGACAACTCAAATCCGACCAGAGATCAGGGAGAAGAAATTGATAGGTTTATGCCCTGTTGGAATAAGCCAAAAGATGGAGTAGAACCAATGGATACAGGTAGAGAACATTTTAAAACAGTGGGTGCCGTAAGTGAATGCTTTCTGAGGATGAAGCCATCTTGTTTATGGAAACTGGTAAAAAGTCAGGAAGTAAGAGAGCGAGTGCATTTTGCACAAAGTTGACACATGCAATGAAAAGGGGAAGTTGATTTAATACCTCTGTACATTAATATTAAGCCGCATTGAAAAATACAACATTAAAGTAGATTGAAAAATACACAATTTTGAAAACTTCTCCAACTCTCCGTGCTTCCTGTAACTATAGACAGTGCCAGATAGTGATTGCACTTTGCCCAGGAGTGGGTGGTGTGGGGAACATTCCTCTGGGAATCTGAAATTGGGAAGCAGGTATATAGAGACCTGGGTTCTTTCCAAGTCTGTTACCTACAGGTGTGTGACCTTTTGAGTGTATCAGTTTGCCTTTCTGATACTGCTTTTTAATCACACACACACACACACACACACACACAAATCTGCTCTACCTAGCTCATATGAATAGATGCCAAAAAAATTAAAATCATCAATTGTCAGTTCATGTAAGAAATTTATTTTGTGATTTCTAGGAAATTCATCATCTGGAAAATGCTAGCTCACTGTCAATTTGAGCAAGGGAAAAGAAGCACAATACTCAAATGAACTGCTTCAGATTAATATTTATGTTAGAAACAGAAATGTTTTCATTAAATAGATGTTCAATATGCCTTATTTTAAGTTATGAGATGGCTACAGCTGGATTAGTAAACCTTACATGATTTCCTACTGCTGGCGCTCCTTCATCCTGAGACAAGTAGAGGCACATTATTGAAACACTGGCTAGAGGTGTCCTGCCAGAAATCTATCACTGGCTTCTTCTGGGAATCAGTTTTGGATCCCCCATTATTGATTTCATAACACCCTCCCCCAAAATATAAAATGAAGTGAAAGGTATTCTGGAATATGATATGAGTTCAGTTTTGCTTTAATTTTAGACACTATTTACTTTATTCTTGTTGGAAGGGGTATAAGCTTGTTAATTGAAATCACTGGTTGTTAAATGAATAATAATGCTATTTTGAGTTGTTCCACATCCAAGGTGATGTATATACACTACTTCATTCAGTTCTCACATCGACCTTGTGAAGTGGATGCATAATTATTCCCATTCTACAGATGAGGCAGCTGAGGCCAAATGAGATTAGGTAACTTGCAAATCATACAGCTGTTGATGAGGGGAACTGAGACTGCGGCCACGTCCTTAGGACTTCACCATGTGTTCTTCACCACTAAGCTACACAGCTCCCCTTATTTTGGGGAAGTGGAGAAGTGATCATGTTAAGCCTTCCGGAAGTCTATGGAAGATACTGTATTCTAAAACAATACAATCAGATGGATATTTTATTTTTTAAAGTAATTGCTTGACAGATAAAAATTTGTTAGGCTTAAAGGAAAATCTACATATTCTAATTACCATATCCTATGATTTGTATACCAAATAGGACACATTGGGTATGTTTCAAAACCACTGTCTAAAAGAAATTTAAACTACAGTTATAATAAAACGAATTTAAAAAACACATTCAAATTAAGTATGCCATTTGCTGGTTTCACATTTTTTTTTCTTGTGGGATAATTTCTAAGCTCTGTAAAATTTCTGGAGAAGAGGTTACATTGGGGCAGAGATGACAACATCTCGTGGCAGAACTTCTGATTTAGATCATTTAATTGCCTTTGCTTGATTTCTAAAATATATAAATGGTCATCTCAGCAGATAGGTGTAAAGATTAGCGGTAGGAAGAGAAGAGCCTAATAATCATTTAGAGAGCCTGAACATGTGCCCTTGCACAGAGAGGAAGGAAGAGAGAGACTCTAAAAAAAAAGAGAGAGAATGAAACCATCTGGGCCATGGTGAGAGCAGCTGAATAAAGGATTTTGTAGAATCTTATTTGGGGGCCACTGAGGGACATGCCTGCCAAAGACTATCACATCCAGAGTGAAACCTACATGTTAAGCTAATCCTGAACACGCCTACATTTAAAAGCTGGCCATTTTCAAAAGGCAACCAATGAAAAAAATTGTGTGTGTGCACTACAAGATATAGTACATCATAAAGTATAAGGTCACACATAAAATATTCAAAGACAGTGCTGAATGGGGCCAGCATTTCTAGCTAACTAGAAAAGATTTTAGCCAACTCCCTCATTTACAGATGAGAAAACTGAAACCCAGGAAGATCTACTGCATTTTAAAAGATTTGCCAAACAACATAAAATAGGCTACGTCCCAAACCACTGAGAAACAACAGATCCAATTCTCACATAACTGATACCACTGCAGTAGAATGCTCTCTCCACACAAGACACGAAGGCCCAACCACAATTCTTCTTATTTCTGGAAGCTTTCACTGCTGCAGAATCTACAGCAATGATAGGATTTATAACCAGCTCTTGAAGTTTGCGGCAAAGAAACATGATCTGCAAATCTCAAATTCTCAACAAATAAAGCGTCTCGTCACTGGAGAAGCACAGTGACCTCCTTTGGGACCGTCTTACAGACCCGCAGACCCCGCTCCTCCTGGCTGCCCTCCGTGCTGAGGACAGACCCAGGGGTGCAGGAGGAGGGGTTCACAGAGAGAAGAATGAGGAGGGAAATAAGTAGAGGAAAGCCACTGCTTTGAATTAGTCCTCCCCTTTTAAAGGTACAGATGGCATTACAGCAATCACCGAAATTAAAAATATTATTAAACATCCCACATTCTCATCACCCTATAAAATTTTATTTTCCCATTTCCTTTTTTGTTCATACTAATATATATCCTATCTAATAATAGACAAACATGGTAATTGACCGTACCTTCGCTATGCCTCCCATTGGCTAATCAGCAAGATATGCAAATTAACCGCCAACAAAGATGGTGGTTAATTTGCATACGTAGGCACGAAGTGGCAGAGCGAAGACTGAAGGTGGCTCTGGCCAGAGCAGTGCAGGCTTGAAGGCAGCTCAAGCTGGAGCAGTGAAGACTGAAGGCAGCTCCGGCCAGAGCGAAGGCCTGGGTCCCAAGTGCCAGAGGAAAACCGGTGCTGGCAGCCAGGGGGAGGGAAGGCCTATTGCACGAATCTTTTAAGATATATATATATATATATCTTTTCTGTTGAATTGTAACTTATTTCCTTTTCCTGTAACTCACCTGAGTTTGTGTCTCAAGTCCATTTCCACACAATAGAAGGAAATGTAGGTTAGTCACTTCCTTGTAAGTGTGGACAGATTCAGTGATTTTTGTCATTTCGGCTCTGTATTCAGTCAGCCAGGGTGCTGCACACCTCATCCTTGGTATAGATGCTGAGGGGACCTGGATCTTTGGAGAGGGGCTTCCAGCTCTGGGCATTGATCTGTCTCAGGCCTGTTCTGGCTTCAGCTTACTGTGGCATGGAAGCCTCGGCCTTCTCCTGCCATCCCTGCCTTTCGGGCACTTCTCCTCTATTGCTGTCACATCACACGGGCTGGTGGATGTTTCTCTCAGTTCCTCTGGAAGCAAGGCTCAAGTCCTCAGGGCTCCCATATCCTCATGTAACCCTAACCTTAACCCTAACCCTAACCTCCTGTTCTTCCTGGAATTCTGCTTGAAGGAGAAGGACAGAGTTCCTGAACTGATTCTTATTTTTATTTCTTTATACTCCTGTCTCAGCTCAGAGAATATCTAGTTCCCAGATCTAAGAAAGCTGACATCTTTGTGCCCTGGTTTGTTTTGAAAGAGCCATGCCTGCTTCTATCTTCAGTCACTGAGTGAAGGAAGTTCACACATTTAAGGGGAAAAATTATTTAACATTTCATAAAAATCAGCCTGTCACATCTGTAACTGTCATGTAATTGTAACTTTGCATTGGGGCCATTTTAACACAGTACCAGAAGTATTTTGCTTTTAGGTCATCAAGTGATCATTTTTAGTGGCTGCAAAAATGAGTGGCTACAGCATAATTTTGTTAACCGTCCCTCTATTATTGGACATTTATCTCCAATTTTTAGCTATTAGACATAGCACTGCCATACAAGTTCATGAGTTTTGAAAGAAAAACTTATTTTAACAAAAAGCCTGAGAATGCAATTTTATAAAACTGTTCTGAACTAAAGTGAATAGAGCGATTGCTTGCATGATGGCTGGGTGCCCGCGAGCTCTTATCTGGCTTTTAGGATCATAAATAATTCTGCACATTAGGAGCTCTGGTCCTTGCCCTCCGCTGATTGCTATCATCTGCACCACCCCGACGTCCCAGGGTGCAGTGTTTCAGGAGAAATGAGACTCCTCAGCAGCCGGGAACTGTTGTTGTCTGTGGATGGGATCAAGGAAGGAGATTGGACAGATTCTTGAATAGAACTTTCTCTTCATTGGCTTAAACCTAACCACGATTTTACAGTTTGAAATCCTAGAGTTCTTTTTTCCCTACAGTAGTAAACATCTAAGTCATTTCTGCTAATTTGCTTAACACAGTTTAAAAATTGTATCATTTGGGAAATTCAAGAACTACTCCATTGTAAAAAAAACAAAAAAGAAAGAAAGAAAAGGAGCTAATGAAGTCCCAAGAACAAGACAAGTTAAGTATTCTGATTCTTACAAAGTAAATTTGTAAGAATTTTTTATCTAAAGATATTTAGATAAAAAATATTTTTACAGGACACTTCTCAGTAGCTTACATACGAGATCTCCATTTGGATGTCATGTTTGCTTTTATAAAACATGAGGATAAAAGGGAACCATCTTTTACAAATAGAGTCACAAACTCTTGATGTTCAGGACCAGCAATACCACTTCTGAAATTTTCCCCACAAATGTGAAAAAATAATTTTGTGGGTCAGCATACATAGCAAAGTATGTAGTTATTTTGAAATAACACCCACAAAAATTAGAAACAATTTAAATGTCCACCAATAGAGAACTGGTTTAATATTATGGTATGGATGTATGGTGGCATACTATGTCACTGCTGTTAAAAAATGGGCAACTCTCTATGTACAGAATTTCCAGGATACACTGATAAATGATACAAATAACACTCAGTAAAGTGTGTATAGTATTTTCATATTTGTGTATAAGAAAAGAGTACATGTATATGCTTATAAATTCATAGACTATTTCTGAGAAACATGGAAGATAATAGGCATTGCTTTAAGGGAGAGGAAATGGACCCAGGAACAAAGGAGAATTTGGGGGAGGGGGTTAAATTATATTTTCAAATTATAAGTTATATTTTTAAATTATATTTATTGGGATGGCATTGGTGTACAATTCTATGATACATTATCTGTATACTGTATTATGTTCCCACCACCCAGAGTCAAATCTTCGTCCATCACCATATATTTTATTCCCTTTACCTTTTATTAACCCCCACTTCCTCTGGTAACTACATACTGTTGTCTGTGTCTATGAGTTTTTATTTGTTTTTTTATCTTGTTTGTTCATTTGTTGTTTTCAGTTTTATATCCCACATATAAATGAAATATGATTCTTGACATTTTCTGTCTGACATTTCCCTTGGCATGATAATCTCAAGACACATCCACATTGTCGCAAATGGCAGTATTTGATCTTTCCTTATGGCTGAGTAGTATTCCATTGTATATATATGTACCACATCTTCTTTATCCAATCTTCTATCAAAGGACACTTTAGGATAACTGTATGACCCAGCAATGCCATTCCTGGATGTATACTCAAAAAGACTAAAAACAGGGACTCAGATACTGTATGCAAACATTCATTGCAGCGTTATTCACAATATCCAAAAGGTGGAAACAACCCAAGTGCCTATCAACAGATGACTGGATAAACAAAATGTGGTTTATACATATAATGGAATATTATTCAGCCATAAGAGGGAAGGAAATTTTAACACATGATACAACATCGATGAAACTTGAGGACATTATGCTAAGTGAAATAAGTCAGACACAAAAGGACAAATGTTGTATGATTCCACTTAGATGAAATACCTAGAATAGTCAAATCCATAGAGAGAGAAAGGTTACCAGGAGTTGCAGAGAGGGGAAGTAGGGGAGTTATTGCTTAATTATCACAGATTTTCTTTCTGGGGTCATGAAAGTTTTGGAAATAGATATTGTCAACAATGGTCATTGGTACTAATTCAACACTAACAGGAATCTCCAATTTGGGGTGCAGTGGAGAAGGAAACTCTATTCAGTGCAAAACAGCTCAACTGTGACACAGCACAGCTGTGAAAACACCAAGGTTATAGAACAGCTCAGTTGTGACGCAGCACGGCCATGAGGTGGCCTTGGGGCCAGGCGGCTTTAGGGCCAGGCCTTCTCCAGCCGCACAGCTCTGCTCTGCTCTTTGCACATCTGCTTTGCACTGCACTGTGCTTTGTCTGCTCTGTGCTACACCAGTCTCCTCTGCTTTCCTCTGCCAGGGCATCTTCAGTGTTTCAGCTCAGCCGGGAAATGCAGTCTTCAGTCTTTGGAAAGGGAAAGTGAGCTCTTGAAGCCAGAGAGGAGCTGGCTTATATGGACAGAAGTCCTGCCTCTGGTACCTGATTGGCCAGTCCTCATGCAAACAAGGACTGTAAATCCTTGTTTGCATGAGGACAGTTTGATTGGTCCAAAGCACTGTCCTGATTGGCCAGAATAGAGCTGCTCTGGTTGGTCAGAGCTGTGCATCTCTGACTGGATGTGGAAAGCCTCAGTCCTATTGTTTGATATAGCATTTCAGGAAATTCTTTATAAGGGCTGGCTCAGAGGGCAGAAAACAGTGCAGGCAGGCAGTCTAGCGCAGGCTTCTCCCTGAAGTGCAGTTTCCGTGAAAGGCCTCCGTGCAGAAGTGGCTGCTAGGGTTTGTATTTTTTCAATTTGAGCCAAGCTAGCCACCAGGAGTCCTTCTTACTAGGTGTCTTCTTTCTCAGGGTTCACAGTATCATGATGGTTGCATAACATATGAATGTAATTCATACCACTGAATAGTACACTTAAAAATGGTTAAAAAGGCAATACATATATATATATATACAAAATTAAAGTAAAATGTACTGTAATTTAAAGAAAAATTACCTGTTCAGCTTAACCTTTATTCCCCAGAAACATTCTTACAGCCTGACCTCATCTTTCCAAGAAAATAGTGCCAAATGCATACCGTGTGCCAGGATTTCCACTGGACACTGCCAGAAATCCTATATAATAAAAGCCTAATATGCTAAGTGTCTGGTCATCCGGTCATCCAGTCAACCAATCAAAGCATAATATGCTAATGACATGCTAAGACTGCTCAACTGCTCGCTATGATGTGCACTGACCACCAGGGGGTAAACGCTCCGACCGGAAGGTTAGCTTGCTGCTGGGGTCTGGCTGATCGGGACTTAGTGAGGCGGGCTGGACACGCCCTGGAGCCCTCCCGAAGTCCCTCCCCAGCTGGCCAACCTCCCACATCCCTCCTGGCCCTGATCATGCACCGGTGGTGTCCCTTGGCCTGGCCTGTCCCCTCTCGCAATCTGGGACCCCTCAGTGGATGTCAGAGAGCCAGTTTCAGCCTGATCCCACAGGCCAGGCCAAGGGACCCACTGGTGCACGAATTCGTGCACTGAGCCTCTAGTAGAAAGATATGTGGACATACGTCCTGTATTTCAAAAGAGCTTATCACATGGCCTAGGCAGCAGACATTTGTGTCACTATTTTGTAAGGCCAGAGGGGCGAGTAGACGTTCTGGCTTTGTGCCATGGAAGTACAGAGGTGGGAGCAAACCTATTTTGATTGGAAGATTCAGGATGGCTTGACCAAGGAAGGAGCCTTTCAGCTGCCCTGGAAGAAGTGGCATTCCGAGAGCTGGAGAAGGGAATTCCAAACTGAGGGAGCAGATGAGCCAGCCCTCCTTAGTAGGGAGGTGCACCCCTGAGCAAAGGGACGGTGGGTCTGGGCAGATCAGACCGAAGCTGATTCTGAAAGGCAGTTGAAGCCTGATGGTGTCCATTTTTAAGTGTCCAGTTTTAATTGATTTGGACTTTTCAATACTGTCTCTGGGGAAATAGCTTATGTATTCTTTCTGTTCTTTTCCACTACCCTATTCACCATTTAGGGATGCGAGCCTCTTACCCTTATCAGAGAGAGAACTTGAACAGTTTAACATTTTGTTAATGGTTTATTTTCCACCTCAAACTATGTTTGCCATCTAGTGATTAGTCCATGCCATTACAACAACCATTCCAAATTCCTGGTTTCTCAGCACCAGTTAAGCCTTCAGACTTCTGTTGGCTATCACTTCTATCTGAACTTCACTTACCACATGTCCTGCCACATACATTGACATTTAGAGACATCAGTAATGAAATCTGACCCCTCAAGAGGAGTGATAATATTCACATGAAAGAAAATGCAGTTGTTTAGGAGAAATGAATGTTAGAAATTATTATGAAAAGTTGAAGTAGGATCTGATTTGAAAGTTAGGCAGTAGCAGCACCTTTGTGTGACTATAGACACTGAGATACGCGGCTGAAAGTTCAACCACATTGGGTTCCACAGTCATTCCCGGGCTTTCTCTTCTTCGCGTGTCTCTTCCAAATGGGGACAAAGACTTTTAACAACTTTGCCTCCAAATGGGGGATTCCTGTTTGAACATACTTCTCCAAATTTCTGACTTTCTGACTGTAGATCAAAGTAAGGAGCCGCACATTCTTCTATTTGTGACATCACTGAGTAGCTAAGACTACCCAACAGCATTTCTTTTAAAGGCTGTCGTTAATCAGTTGGGAGAATGGGCCAAAAAAAATACTGTGTTATATATGCAGGGGATTTAAAATCATCAATCACCCAGAATTCTTGAAGGACCCAGGGAAACATTTAGCCTCTAAACCAGAGCTTTCAGAGCTGAGTTAGTTTCTAAACAATGATGACTTCTGCATCGTTGGAAATTAGTCTAGAAGGTCCAGTATGTCTTTTTGCTCTAGAGATCTAAGCTATGGGAAATCATTTACTCAACAGCTATTAACTGAATGCCTATTTGCCAGTCTCTGAGCTAGAATATAACTATAGATATAACATGTTACACACAAAATTATTATGAAAGTCTTTTTGAAAATTTTGTTATAGCCTCTCTCCACCCTTCCCGCTCCCCGCATCTTCCATGGGATCCAAGCAAGGCTTTCTTGCAGTGAATTTTGAACTAGGAGGATTATGCTATGGGTACAATTCCCACTTTACTGCCAAGGTCACTTATTTTTCAGTTTGTTATGAACTGTTAGCCTGGAAAATAGCTTCTGGCCTCCAATCCAAAAGCAGCCCTGAAGCCCTGAGATGGGATAGAATGCACTGTAGGAAGCCATCAGCTCAGTCTCTAAAACCATGTGAGAGGCTTGGCTGGCATTTTAAACTGTTACTGTATGTATCTTGTTGTTGTTGTTGAATCTGTCTGCCTCTGATTTTTGCAGGGAAGGCCGGAGATACCGGGTGTATGTTGTGATACCGCTTCTGCCAGGGTTTGAAGGAGACATTAAAACGGGCGGAGGAAACGCTCTCCAGGCGATAATGCACTTCAACTTCAGGTGCCAGAATCCTAGTGTGTTCTGTTTTCAGCTTTCAATCAGCCGTGCCCATAAGCTGGTGAAAGGAATGGAAATGTTTGTCCACATTTATTCAGTGGGGTGTTGAACAAATGAACACTTTTCTTTTTTTACTCTGAATCTTGGCCTGTTTACTAGTTGGTAAAATTCAAGTAGAACCTAAAATCATAAAGGGTAGGCCTACAACACATGGCAAGTATAAAAAAACTAAAATATTAGTCTCGTTTATATTTGTTGCCTAGTATATATGTACATATAATACTTATTATATATATAAAATATATAGTATACATATTGTAAATATAAAATAATGTATAATAAATATTACATATAAATACAATGTAAAATATAAAACATATGGAGTTATTGTCTCCATTTATAATATACATATTTATATATACTAAAGAACTAAAATATCAGTCTCCTTTATATTCACAAATATTTTATATGTATATATTTATGCATAATAAATATACATATAGAGACAAGGACTTTATATATTATATAAAATATATGTATAAAAATATATGTACCTATTGATTTTTAAATTATTTTTAAAGCTACCAAATTAGTTATTGAATTTTCTATATTCTTTGCAGTTATATAGAAAAAATGCTTAAAATGCTATGATTTGTGCAAGTTTGTTTATGATTTTCTAGGTAGTAAATCCTTCAACAAGGTTGTAATAATAGTCTCTGCTAGAAGCATGAAGGTTCTTTCCTAGCTCCTGAAATTTTAATTCTTTTTCTCTACCACTTCTTAGCTAAAATTATAGGGAAAGTGGTTAAGTTCTATTCTTGATATTCTAAAAAGCAGTGAATAGGCACTGCTCAAAAAGACACTTGAGCCCTGGCTGGTTTGGCTCAGTGGATGGAGCGTTGGCCTACGGACTGAAGGGTCCTGGGTTCGATTCTGGTCGAGGGCACATGCCTGGGTTGTGGGCTCAATCCCCAGTGGGGGACATGCAGGAGGCAGCCAATCAATGATTCTCTCTCATCATTGATGTTTCTATCTCTCTCTCCCTCTCCCTTTCTCTCTGAAACCAATAAAAATATATTTTTTTTAAAAAGAGGCACTTGAGGCTTCAGCTTTGGCCAGTGGACCATCATGAAGAGGGTTGAGGGGGACTAGCTGGTGGACAGGTGGGGAGCGGCGGTTTCTCTCTGGGTCACGTAGCTGGGAAAGAGAATAGGAGTGAAGAGGCAGGTGGACAGCCTGGGCATGGCTCCAGGTCCCAGCTAGAAGCTCTGTAACCTGAGATACAAAAGAATCCTACTCAAGATCCCACTTTTAATAACACAAAGCAAAGAACAGAACCTGGGTATTTTCTTTTAATATCCCTTGTTTTCCAAAGCGCCTGTAGTCGACCACTTTTATAATCAAACCTTTTTTAGAGGACAAAGGAGACCTCACAGAACCCCCAGTATATGGAGCAAAAAAGGGTTTGGAGCCTTCATCAAATTAGGGGTAGGGGCTTAGATGCCTTGCTACTGGTTCCCCCTTCCTAGTGGAACCCCCTGTAGGATCCGAGGGTCTTCTGTGCACAGTTTGAGTGCCCCATTGTGGTGGAAATATATATATTTTTTAATCTTCTTATTTTATTCAGACTTTTCAAGCTTCTGTCTGTCTGCTGGTGTTTCAAGTAAAGATTTTTTTTTGGTTTGTCTCTTCTTGAGGAATTTTGTCTGGTTACAGTATGAGAGAACTTTAACTGCGGTTTGGTCTATACACTCAGATTGAAGATTTGCCCATTTCTACTATTATCTGATTTATAACATGACAAACAAAGCTTTTCAAGTATTTAAGGCCCTGACATAATGTTTAATCAGCTATTAACCACCCTATTTGCCATTCTAATGTTATTTTTGGAATATTGTCAATTGTAATTATTTTTGGGGATTATTTTCTTGGGTTTGAACCAGCTGAATAAAATAACATGCTTGGCTTTTGTTCAGCAACTAAAACTATAACCTTTTATTATGCAAAACATCTCTATTTGCTGGCATCATCTTTAATAATATCAGCATTTCCCAGGCATAACTGTATTTTTAATTACTTTCATAAAGCAAGCAGATGGAGCATGGGATTTTTTGTTTTGTCAGTCTTTACAATTCATAGACTGTTATCAGAGTCTTGAGAAACAAAATCATTAATAGTCAGTTATTTGAGACTATATTTTTCACTTTTAAGGGGTTTGCCAACTTTACAGAGAGCACAAGTATAATAGTTTCTTTAATTATAAAATTATTCTGCTAAAATTTTGCCCTTTTTACCCCTGAAAGCAATGTGATTGTGTAAGTATTCTTATCTATTGAGGCATTCTAAATTTATCTTCACTGTCAACAAATTGTCTAAAAAGGAAAATTCATTCATAATCCATCTTTTAAAAATAACATCTTTCTGAAATAAATTTTATAATTTTTCCTTTTACCCACCTCAAAACAACTACCTTGTTCCATCAGTAGCATTACAAAAGTGGTAGTTATTGTTTTCATGTTTTAGATTTTTTAAAAAAATCTATGTAGCATCTTTTCTCAAAAGCACTTGTTCTGTTTTTACCTGGATTAGGACTAAATCCTGCAAATTGGGATTAGTTCCTTTGCAACCTCCATAATGATTTCCTTTCTTTACATATTTTTAGGACCATGTGCAGAGGAGAAAATTCCATCCTTGGACAGTTAAAAGTAGAGCGTAAGTAACTGCTTTTCTTTTCCTCCATGGCTGTTTTGGCAACGTACCAATAATCATTAATATTTTCATAGTGTGATTGTAGAACTCTCTTTACAAAAGGTATCCCATGCAATACTTAACAGATATCAATTTATTCTCATTAAATTGTCCAAACCAATGACTTGAGATGCATAGGTAATAAAGATGAGAATATCTTATAATGTATTTTATTATTTATATTTATTTGTAATAACTGTTTTGATAATAAGTGGGATTTGTAAAGCACTTCACAAGATCTTGCATATATCTTCTCCTATGATCCTTCACCCCAGTCCTAGGTAGTAAGCAGGACAGATGTCATCCCTGCATTAAAGATGAGAATATAATGCTACAAGGTTAACAGGTATTCATGTGGCCTCCTATAAATGTAGAAATTCCAGGCTCTAAATTTTTGAGGACATTATACTGGAGGTAAATAAGAAAAAAACACAGTAATACCTTTCACTTATTTTAATCCTTCATATTTTCAAAGGCACTTTCTCAGATACCTTCTTAAATAATCCTTTTACGTAGTTCTTAACTACAATATATTGTAACCAAGGGTTTGCTTATCTATATCTCTGTGAACTGACTCTAACTTCAGCACATAATAGGTGCTCAATAATGTTATATGCCCTATACAATAGAAAGTTTCAAAAGTTTCAACAAGAAATAAACTGGAGTCCGAACTCAAATGGTCTGACCTTCAGTTCAGATTGGGTCTAGATTGTGAAAAGTTGAAGGTTCACATTAAAAAGACTAGATTTTATCCAGAAGGAGATAAAACGAGGTTGATGGAAGCCTCTGATTCCTGGAGTGAACTCACCTAAGTGGTGTTTGTATGAATATTCACTTACTCTTGGTAAGCAAAGTAGAGAGAGACATGGCAGGTGAGAGATAATGACACATTGGTAATGGATAGAAGGTTATGTATGAATAAGACTGTGAAGGAAGACTTGAGGGGATATAGGAGCAGAGAGTAAGAGAAGTATCAGATAATCTAAGAGCTTCAATCCAACTGGCCAGGAGAATGGAGCTGCCACAGGGAGGTCTGAAAAAGACAGGAGGGGCCATCACAATAATGTGATGACAAGTGGCATGACTTTCAGATATTCCAATAAACTCAAATTTTTGAAGATTGTATGTACTAGATAATGTATCAGAATGTGGGGAGAAAATATTAGTCCTTTCATGTATGTATATTTTTCTCTTAAAGAATTAGGATATCACTAGGAATGGCATAGTAAGGATTTCCAAAAACTCACTCCTGCATAAAAATAACAAAAACACTACAAAAAATAGTTCAAGTCATCTTTTTCAGATCTCTGGAAATTAACCAAAGGCATGTGACAATCTGAAGAGTATTTATTCCAGAAAGATAGCAGAATCTTAATAAATGCAGCAAGATTTGTGGCATTTTGATTTTCCATGTACCCATCCCCCTCTCCTCATTTCCACACTAGCCATGAAAGCCAACTTATCACTATGAAACCTAGCAGCTTAGCCACCACTGGAAGGAGCCAAATGGGTTTGAAGCTCCTGAATTCTGACAATTCTGAGAATTGTCATAATTTGACCTGTCTGACAGTTTGAAAGTCATTAAAACAACTAGTTTAACTATGTTCAAAGAACTAAAGGAAATGATATGTAAAGAACTAAAGGAAGTATAAAAGCAAAATCTTCTCAATTAGAGACTATGGAAAAGGAGAATTTTTAAATTAAAATGTTTCCATAAAAGTCTTTTAGAAAAAGAAGTAATGACATACAGGGTGGAGCAAAAGTAATAATGCAAGACTAAACTCTGCATTTCATGTGCTCACAACTATAAACCTACTTTTTCCCATCCCTGTATAAATTTTGAAGTTGAAAAGTATAATAACCAAAATAAAATGCACATTAGAGGGGCTCAGTAGTAGATCAGAGCAAGCAGAAGAATCAACAAACTTGATGATAGGTTCATTGAGAGTATTCAGTCTGATGGGACAGAAAAGAAAAATAATGGAGAAAAATGTATAGAGCCTTAGGGACCTGTAAAACATCACGAAGCACACCAGCATAATGGGAGTCCCAGAAGGAGAAGAAAGAGAAAAAACTGCAGATAGAATATTTAAAGAAATAACAACTGAAAACTTCCCCCAAAACATGAATCTACACATCCAAGAAGCTCAACAAAATCTAAGTAAGATGACTTTAAAGAGATCTACACCAAAACAATCATAATCAAAATAGTGAAAGACAAAGATAAAAAGAGAATCTTGAAAGCAGCAAAGGTGAAGCAAATAATCAGTAAGATTAATAACCAATTTCTGATCAGAAACCATTCTGTCATTTTTTATAATGTCCTTTATAACAAAAAATGTTTATTTTTGATGAAATTTATCCATTTTTATGGTTTTTGTTTTTGGTGTACAATCCAAGCAACCATTGCTGAGTCCATTATGGAAGAAAATGTTTGTAAATCATATATCTAGTAAGGAATTGGTATCCTGAATATATAAAGAACATTTAGAAGTCAACAATAAAAAGAATAATTCAATTTTAAAATGGGCTAAGGATCTAAGTAGACATTTCTCCAAAGAAGATATATGAATGGTCAATAATCACATGAAAAGATGCTCAACATCATTAGTCATTAGGGAAATTCAAATAAAAACCACAAGATACAACTTCATACCCACCAGAATGGCTATAATTTAAAAAATAAAAAAGTCATTGAAAGAATATGGAGATATTAGAACCCTCATATGGTACGTTACTGTTGGGAATTCAAAACTGTTCAATCTCTTTGGGAAGTAGTTTGATAATTCTTCAAAAATTAAAAAGAGAGTTACCATATAATCCAGCAATTCTGCCGCATAGTACATACCCTAGAGAGTGGAAAACATATGTCCACACAAAACTTGTATTTGAATGTTTATAGCATCATTATTTATAATAGCCCAAAAGTGGAAGCAACATAATATCCATTAGTTGATGAATGTAAAAAGAAAATGTGTTTATCCATACAATGGAATATTATTTAGATATAAAAAGGAATATACTGATACATGCTACAACATGCATGAACCTTGAAAATATTATGCTAAGTGAAAATAAACCAGACACAAAAGACCAAAGGCCACATATTTTATAATTCCATTGTTTATGAAAAATTTTAACAGACAGTAAAGTAAATTAGTCATTTCCAAGGTCTGGGGAGAGAATGGAATGGAGAGTGACTCCTAATAAGTATGGTTTCTTTTGGGGGTAATAAAAATGTCTTAAGATTAGATGGTGGTGATAGTGTATAGCATCTCAATATACTTTTAAAAACACTGATTTGTATACTTTAAAAGCTGCATTTTATGACCCATGATATTTTAAATGATTTGGAAGCTTTAAAATAATAAATTAAACTTTTAGTGTGTGTGTTCAGTGTTCAATAATTTTTCACTAATGGTCTGCTCAGTCTAAAAAACTTTAGAAACAATCTTTGACATAGACATGCACATCACCAATAATAAATACTTTCCAAAGTTGTATCTAATTGCATCCAGGTCAGAGAAGATTTACCAGAGCATTATCCCTAAACTCAATTTTCTAGTGGCTCAAAATGAAGATGATAGTGAATGAGTAAGTTTAAAAGATACACTGATAAAACCAGGAGAACCACTCAGTGCTGACCATGGCTAGTAAAATGCAAAAGTGAGGTTATCCGCCAAAACCGGTTTGGCTCAGTGGATAGAGCATCGGCCTGCGGACTGAGGGGTCCGAGGTTCGATTTCAGTCAAGGGCATGTACCTGGGTTGCGGGCACATCCCCAGTAGGAGATGTGTAGGAGGCGGCTCATTTATGTTTCTCTCCCATCGATGTTTCTAACTCTCTATCTCTCTCCCTTCCTCTCTGTAAAAAATCAATAAAATATATTTTTTTAAAAAGTGAGGTTATCCTATCTAATAATAGACAAACATGGTAATTGACCATACCTTCGCTACGCCTCCCATTGGCTAATCAGCGTGATATGCAAATTAACCACCAACAATGATGGTGGCTAATTTGCATACTGCAGGCAGGCGGGATGGTGCTGTCC